>NC_053135.1:16240210-16348166 GCF_010015445.1 Perca fluviatilis | reverse complement strand
GTGCATATTACAACTACATATGCCATTGAACATTTCCAATACAAAAACAACAATCAAACACATAACATATATTATATACAATCAACAACAAGCAACAAAGCATGATTTATTATTAGATAAGTATATGTATCATAGCATATTACAATACAGATATCATAAACTATAAATAAAATCTATATATATAGAGATACATATAAATACTAATATATATATTATAATACATAAATATATATATATATATTAAAATATAAATAAAAATAGATAACAATAATATAGTATAAAAATAATAGAATAAATATATACATATATATTATATACATATATATCATATATTATTATATATAAAAATAAACATATATAACATATTATATATCAATAAAAAAAAAAATAATAAAAAAAAATATAAAAAATATACATAATATAATAAATACAAATATAATATTATAAAAAAAATATAAAAAAATACATATATACATATATATATATTATATATATATCAGTATCATATCTATGAGCAAATAATAATAAAATAATAGCAAACATATGTATATATAAGTATATATAAAATAATAAAATAAAAAAAAGAATATAACATATTAATATATATATATATTAATATATATAATAACATATGCATATACATACATAAATAAAAATATATAAATGTATATACATACATATATAAATATTATAATAAATAATATTATAAAATATAAATATCAATATTAAATATATAATAAATAAAAAAATATAAGAACATATACATATTACAATAAAATATATAAAAATAACAATATTAAGTAAAAATTATATTATATAAAAAAGAAAAAATACAATACAAATAACATATATAATAAATAAATAACACACAATATTACACAAAAAACAACATAACACATTAACATATATAATATACATTATTATAAAATATTATACACATAAAAACAAAAAAAAATATATATAAAAAAACAAAAAAAAAAAAAAAAAAAAATAAAAAAAAAAACAAAAAAAATAAAATAGTTGTATATATTATCAAAGGCAACAGTAGAACATCAGAGTTCAAATATTTAGGATCATGGCTTGATAAGAAATGTATACGGAGGAATCCCGTTGGACAGGTTGAAACAAAATATATATAAAAAATGTAGTGGATCTCATGAGATCAGTTTGTGTTTGTGGTATGAATAGGGATTAGATAAACAATCACTACTGGATATTTATATGGCCTTGATTACGGATGTATGGGATATGGAGCAGCAGCCAAGAGTGTCAAGGAAAAACTAGATAGAATAGAGTTCAGCGCTCTAAGACTCAGTAGTGGTGCAGTTAAAAAGTAAGTCTTTTACTAAAGACCTTAAAAATGGTCCCTGGCATATTAAGTTAAAGTGATCTGGAGAGGAACAACTTGCACCAAAGGTGCTGTGTGATTGTTGGGAATATTTACAACGACAAAAAGAATAGCTGGAAAGTGGCGCAGAGGAATATGGTTTCAATAGGTAAGATTATGGGCCAAATACTGTGTAGGGTCATGTTCCTCCATAGATATTTTTCCAGCGCCCATTGTGGACTTTCAACTTGTGGAGCAGAAGAGAGAATGGTTTGAAAGGAATGAGGATAGGATTGGATATTTGGTTCAATATTATGTGAAGAGGAATTACAATAACTGTATGAAAATATTTACTGGTGGATCTAAAGATCCAGGGAGTGGCCATGTAACAGGATAGTTCGTAACTGATATCGATGTAGTCATTATGCAATAGAATGAATGATAGATTGTATACAACTGTATTTACATCAGAAAAAAGTTTCTATAATTCTAGGACTACAATGGATGGAAGAGGTAAGGCCTGCGAGAGTTTTTATTTGTTCAGACAGCTCGTAATAGTTTGAATTCAAAAGAAATAAGATTTATATATCTATAATACGATGACGTTGCAAATGCGTAGAGTTGGGATTATAGTACAGTTGTGTTGAGTGCCTTCTCATTATGGTGTGGAGGGTAATGGGAAAGCAGGCAAGAATAACAAACTGACAGTTTGGCTTGTGTGTGTGTGTGTGTGTGTGTGTGTGTGTGTGTGTGTGTGTTGATGTTGATATTGACCAACTGTTCTTGTTTATGTGCTGATCTTGTCATATTTTTTAACATTTATAGCCAATTTTACTTGTACTGGACTAAACCTGTATGTACTATTATAATTCTTTTATCTTTTTAGGTGTGACATTGTATGCTCTGTCCAGGGACAGCAGATGTAAAATAGCCTTTTGGCTAATTCTGGCACAATTTACATTTTTTCTTTGTATTATTAGTGTGCATTGTCCCTGTTAAATAAACCTGAAATAAAAATTAATTAGAGCATTGAATTAAATGATGATGAAATAATATGTTTCTTTTGGAAAAGGTGAGGCCAGGTCATTAATAGGAAAGCGATCAATAGGAGCGAGGGATTCGTGGCAGAGGAAGTGGGACACAGATGTCAAAGAGGGGAAGAAGAGGAGGTGGTTTATTCCAGATTAAGATTTGGACATACTGGATTAAAATCGACTCTTTATTTAATGGCAACGTGCATATGAGATAAAAGTGATGTTTGTAATGTTCCTGAACATGCTGAGCATGTCGTTATGGAGTGTGGTCAGTCTAATTCAGAGTCAAAGAGGAACAATATTTGAGGGGATATTGAGGAAACGGGGGATGCTGCAAGCCTCTCTTTATTTTTCTTAAATCTACATGATTAGATTGTAATCACAGTTTGTGTTTGTTTCTCTCTCAACTTTTTATATATAACCTGCAGTGTGCAAATACCTGATATTACACACTCCGGTACAGTGGGTGGCGGTATGCACCCAGGCCGCTGTTCGCGATCCGCCATTAAATCAGAGAAGAAGACGACGACTACCGTTCATTCGTTACCGACCTAAACACTGAGCAGGCAGCGGAGACTGGACGTTATAGGTGAACCACGTAACGGTAGAAAACCCGAGAAGCTAGTTGGTTAAGCAGAGATGGACCGACACGGGAAACGGCTAGAGGTGGTTTTAAAACCGGAAACGAAGCTGCGAGGAGAAGGTTCGTTTTCTTTCTGCTCTGCTAAAGCATTCTTACGCATCCTGTTAGCTGGAGCTAGCTAGCTCCTGAAGCGGATTCATTAAGGACCTTTACCGTACAGCATTTAGCCGTTTGTACGTGTATTAGTGAAAGAAGCAGCTGCGAATGGTTCCCAGTTACAGTGTCCTCCGGTTAAAGGACCAATTGACGTAATAACCGTGGTGGAAAGTGCAGCTTACGAACTCCTGCCATTGTAACCCGCGTTTGCGCGACGCGCCCGTTGTGTTCTGGCGTCGATAGACGAGGCAGGAGACAGTGTTTGGATTGTGATTGTTTACTTTGTGGAAGCTGGGGCGTCAACAGAACCAGGAGGACGTTAGCCGTGTGCGGTAAATCCGCTATGTTTAGCACCCTTAGCAAGGGCCTTAGCTTGCTAGCATTAGCCTTTCATCTGACGACAGGAACTCATTATAAAACGTCTAATGGCGAATTCGAACCACTGTTGAACAACTCGGATATTACATAGAAAAGAAAATAGTAGTATGGCCAATTTAAAATTACAGTTAATAACTTTATAAACTGTTACCAACAAAGCGTCATCACGCTGACCTGGTCCACACTTCGGCTGTTGGAACGAACCAAAGTCGAATGTTAAAACAATCAATACTATTCGAATGCTGAAATTCTATTCGAATGTGACTTTTTATTATAATAAATATGTTGTCTAACGTTAGGCTGATCTCCCTCTTCTTGCCTTGGCCTACTCGCATGTGTCACTCATGTTACGTCTGATGAACAATAATTTGTGAGAAACACAAGGCAATGTGAGGTCTAAGCTAACGTTACGTACAGAGTAACGTTAGTACAACATTGCGGAGCTAACGTTACGTACCTAGTAAAGTTAGTACAAGGGGGAGTGACAGCCTGTGGCTGGAAATCGTAAGAAAAAGACGGAAAATATTTTTAACGGGACTTTAATATCGACATCCACCGAGCCAAAGTGCTTATGTTAACATTAGTTAGCTCGTTCTTGTTTTCTAACTGTGTTGCGAGGTATTCACAACTTTCCTGCGAGTCCACCATGAAACACGACACTTCCTGTTGACGGTATCTCAGTTCCGGTTTAGCCTAATGCTAATGAAGCCAGCACACCAGGGATAGGCTACTCACGGTACGAACGAGAACTGATTACTGACAAGTAGTAATGCTGACGGATTAAGCAATGGCTCCTTGTGGCTCAACGTGTGCTGTTGTTGGGTGCACAAACAACACGCGAAAAATTAAGGATTTTATGAACGGGACCTGTTTGCAACATAAACGGACGCGCTTGACCTGTTGCCCAGCACCCTACACACTCCATTCAATGCCCAGGGACGAGACAAGAACACGAGAATGGTTAGCAGCCCTAAAGCTAAAAAATCCACCAAAGAGAGTTTATGTCTGTTCTTACCATTTCATCGACCACAAACCAACAGAGCTCCACCCGAATCCGGAGTTATTTCTTGGTTATGAACGACAACCAGTTAAGAAAATGCGAAAACTCATCAGGTGCAAGAATAACTTGGAGGTACAAGCTAACGCGAGTCAGACATCAGTTTCGACCAGCAACGCTGAAGTGCAGCACGAACAGGGAGAGCCTCGTAAGTAATTTGTTTATGTGACCTCTGTATTTTGCGTGATGGCATGCATAAATAATGAACTGTTACAGAAAATACATGATTTATCCTTTTTTAGCAATTTTTTTTTTATTAGCCTAAATGTAGCCTAATGCACCGCACTGCTGCGCTTACGTTAGAATAGAATATAATAGAATATACTTTATTGTCCCCTAGGGGAAATTTGTCATGGACTCAAGAGTGCATAGTAGTAGCTGCCATTACAGACAATAAATACACGTAAAAAAATACCCCCAGGCTACATACACACAGAAATAAAAAAATGAAATGTAGAACACCAAGTTATTGCACACTTCTCCGGCCTATCTATTACAAATCGTAAAAATATATTTAAAGGGGTGATAGAATGCAAAACTGATTTTACCTTGTCATAGTTGAATAATGACAGTTTAGTGGGTAACTAGGACATACATAGAACCTCTAAATCCCATTGACACCTCTTTTCTCTGCAAATCTCACTATTTGAAACTGCCTCTGAAAACGGGCGAATCTCAACAAGCCAGCCAAGTCAACTATTGCGGCTCCTCCTCATTTGGCTCTAGTCTTTCTCTTTGTCACCCCCCAACATTTGCATAGGCTACACAACTGACCTGAGATCAGTTAGTCTTCTGAATCTAGGTCGTGCAGATCTCAGAAATTGTATACATTGTTCATATGCTATTTTACCATTAAATTAACTTCTGAGACTTTTTTATGCGAGAAATCAACTATGTAGATGTCAAATATGGGCCGTTTTACAAAAATGTATGTCTAATTGCAAATTTTGTCCGACTGTGTGTCGGAGTTCAGAGGCTGGTGCTGCCTGTGTAGCTGCCTGGCCTGCCTTCCTTCACAGACCCCGGCCTGCTGTGAGGTAGATGGAGCTCAGTCACGGCTGGCAACCCACAGCACTCCATACCCGCGCAAAGTCACCGTTTTGGGCTACGAAACGCCGCTGCTCTGACAGAGCTCCAGGGCCTCCAACTCCCCTCTTCCTGCTAGCTAAATGGCCCGTGTATGTGAGTGAAAGCGCGGTCAGCGAGCTTGTTACGCCAGCATTCTCTTACCACAGGTTCCAGTTACTCTTTTAATGTGTGTAATTATAATGTGTTGAGTTATTTAAAAAACGATTGGGGGAATAAACGCCGCTTGTCCGTGAGTCTCATTGATGGAGCCTGCGGCTGGATGGAGCTCTATCAATGAGAGCTAGCTAGCCTCCTCTTAGAATTCCTCTGGAATTCACAAAAATATGGTGCTAAAACAGTATCATAAGTATTTGTAACTTGTGAAAAACAATGCACAAATAAATGCAGAGGGATCTGTATCTGTAAGGGCAATGCACAAATAAATGCAGAGGGATCTGTATCTGTAAGGGCAATGCACAAATAAATGCAGAGGGATCCATATCTGTAAGGGCAATGCACAAATAAATGCAGAGGGATCCATATCTGTAAGGGCAATGCACAAATAAATTCAGAGCTATTTGTATAAAGGTGTATCTGTGTCCGTGACTCTTATTTGTAACTCATATTTCATCATTTGTAAAAGAACTTAGTATTTTTCAATGTAAATATACGTGTAAATCTCCTTCTACGTGTGTGGGTATTTTTGAGACTGTTTTTCCGCGGCGTTTGTGGTCAGAAGATATTCGTAACTCAGGTGACAATCCCAGCACTCTCCACTAGATGGCGGTGTTAAGTGACAATCCCAGCACTCTCCAATAGATGGCAGTAATGCAACTCTTATGGATGCCAACTGCTGTTAAACCACATGAAGAAGCCCTGTTAAATGTTTCAGAGAGACGGTTGGCACCATAGACATAATAGAATCTACTTGATGTTCCTCCAAGTAAGTTGATATTATTAGGACTTTGTCGTCAGATAAATTACATTTGTTTTCAGCATCATTGTTGCAGTGCATTTACAATTTCCTTTGTGTTATGGTGGAAGTTTGCTACTTTTTAGAGTGTGCTAAAGGCAAATAGCGATGCTAACTTAACTAGCTCGTTAAAGTCAGGAATTTGAAGTCTGAAATATTAAGCGCTGCTTAATCTGTTAGTGGGTCCAGTTTTAAAGCTAGTGAATATATTTGGTAGGCCTATCATATGAAACTAGATGATCTAAGGAATCAATCGATGTTAAGTTAAACTATAAAGAATTTAAATTTAACATTTGCTCGACATATTGTTACCATGTTATTAGTACAGTAATTGCAACACACTGGGTTAAATACATGCTTCTCCTGTAAGACAAAATGTATGTGCAGTTGTACACTCTGACAAAAAATGATAGCAACATTTAATCACTAAATCTGCCATGTTTTACAGATCTGACTGATCAGATGCTGTCCTGGACACCTGTTTGATGAGGTTTACCTGGACCCACAAGACTCCTCACAGTATGAAGGTATTGTGGGACAGGTGCCATACTTCTGCCAAGTGATGATGGTCTGAAGACAACACAGCAGCATCAGGACAGATTCAGTATCCACAGGATGACTTATGTGACCTGAGAGCCTACATTACCAGCTGACACATCCTCAGTAGAAAATAAACCCTTTAGTCTGGGTGAGGACATGATCTGGACTTTTATCTGCTACTCTGTGCATTATGTATACACACTTTATATTTACATTTCATTGACATTGACTATGAATAAAGTGCTTTATTTCTATGCAGGGTTTGGTCATTTTTAAGTTCAGTAGTAAGGCTCCTTAAGTGTTATATAACATGTTTTTTTCACAAAGACGTTTAAACAGTTGATGTCTGATTTAATGCATGTAGAAGGGTCAAACACTAAGTCCTTTTAACATCCTGACTATAAAAATGTAATCCTTTAGAATTGATGGTTATCGAATTTTCCCCGGGGTGCACGCATGATCTCGAGCCAAACACTTCAGAAGCTTTTTCACCTGGGTCGAACATTGGGAGCGCGTAGCGTGGCGTAAGCGTTATCAGCTGAATAGCTTAGCGCAGGGGGGCTAATGGATTCGAAGTGTCTCTTAACATTACCCCACTAATAATGCCCGAAATGATACCAAACGTCTACAGTAGTACAAATAGGTTATGCACTCATAAACGATGGATTGTAAAATTTGTAAGTACACCAGAAGTTTATGTAAATAACACTTGCCTGCGGGCTTCTGTTTTTTGTCTGCTGCTGCTGCTGTTACTACCGGGCAGTAAGAGTGCTTAGGGACATCTACAAATTACAACACCGAAAGAGATGCAACAAAATATATTTATTAATTTAATGATTAAATAAGGTAATGTCTCCAAACTTACCTCAATTATTACTTGTCTCCTGCTAGTTATACTACAGCACTTACTTTAAAAAATAAGTTAAATTAAAAAATATTTTTGTTGCATCTCTTTTCGGTGTTGTAATTTGTAGATGTCCCTAAGCACTCGTCTTACAGCAGCAACAACAGCAGCAGAGAGCAGAAGTCAGCAGGCAAGTGTTATTTACATAACCTTCTGGTGTACTTACAAACTTTACAATCCATCGTTTTATGAGTGCATAACCTATATATACTAGTGTAGACCTTTGGTATCATTTCGGGCATTATTAGTGGGGTAATGTTAAGAGACACTTCGGATCCATTAGCCTCTGCGCTAAGCTATTCAGCGGCTAACGCTACTCTACGCTAACTCTCCCAGTGTTAGACCCAGGTGAAAAAAGCTTCTGGGGGGGTGTTTGGCTCGAGGTCATGGTGCAAAGGACCCTAGGGTGAAATTACTCCGAACCATCACTTTAAGACAGGTAATAGTGACAGTAAGCAACACAAAACATTTAACAGTTATATACTTTATTGTTTTGACAGATGACAATATTAAAGGGTATAAAGGGTATAAATCTAATCTGCAGCTTAAAAAACATTTCACAGCATAAATATAACGGACGGATAAAAACTTCAAGTGAAATTTGATTAGTTACTTTGTGAAACAAGAGTCCCTTTCACACAGCCTGATCAATGTCTATGGACAGTACAGTCCTTACAGTAGCAGTTGATACTTTAGTTACTGAGCAGTTGAGAAGTATGACACCTGTGGAGCAATAACTTCCTCCTGATGGTTTCTCATACTTTGAGGAGAGTCTGGTGGGTCCAAGTACACCTCATCAGTGGTCAGTCAGATCAGTAAAACACAGCAGATTCAGTGTTAGATTGAACTAGGCTATCATTTTTTATCACGATGTACAACTGCACATACATTTGGTCTTGAATAAAGGAGCAGTGTTGTGAAGGTGCTAGTTCTGGGTTTATCACCAGGTTCACTCAGGTATGTCAACCAGAACACCACTTAAGGCAAATATTCCAGAGTTTGAAATGAAGAGCTGAGAGATGGTTCTTATTCAGTTTATTTCTTCCTTTTTCTTGTTTGAGTTTGACTGTGTGTGCTTCCTATAAAGAGAGAAACATAATACAAATGAATAAAGGAAACATACTGTTTGTATACACTCATTCCACCTTAAGCAGTAATAACATTACCAAACATAATATAAACAATAGTCGGAATACGGCTATATATATCTCAAACTCCAATTCAACCGCTTATTATATGGGATTCTCAGACATTTTTGCCCATCTGTTAAGTTACTGCTAACATAGACAACACTTCATGTTATGAATGATACGCTTTAAAGCCTCCAACAACAAAACGGCTGGATGCTTTTATTTTGAAAATCTAGCAAAGCCTCGCTAGATAAGCCTTGATAGCGGTACAGAAAACAATATGTAACACCACTTACTTCTTATTGTACTCAACCACAAAAGTATTTAACAATCCTAACAAGTAGTAAAAGTATAAACCTGTTTAAACACGATGCTACCATAGCAACCATTGACATATATATATATATATGGTACATCCACATCAAATAGCAGAAATAACAGCTGGTTTAACGAAGAAATACAATATCACGATGCAGCAGATAGCCTATACTTTTTTCATTTACGCACACTCTGAAGAAAAGGTACTGCTCACAACTACAATCCAACTGACCGACTAACTGTATCATACTTATTACCTGTCACGTCAGCTGGCTATAATATAGCTACCAGCACACACTTGGCCACCCTGTTAACAGCAATGGATAAACGGGAGTAAACGTGAAACATAAAACACAATATGATCAACTGCACTAAATAATAGCAACACTAACATAACTTAGCGCTTAATAATATTTCAGACTGCCATACAAAGACCAAGCAAGCCCATATTACAAGCCTGACTTTAACTAGCTAGCTAGCTAAGTTAACATCGCTGATTAAGCTGTACAAGAACGTGAATGTTAGAACACTCTAAAAAGTAGCGAACTGTCACTGCCGCCATAACAACACAAAGCGAATTGTAAATGCACTGCAACAATGATGCTGAAAACATGAATGTAATTTATCTGACGACAAAGTCCTAATAATGTCAACTTACCTGGAGGAACATCCATTGACATATATTAACAACATCAAGTAGATTTTGCGAACAGTGTAGCTAGGCTTCTTCCCAGCTTTCATTTATTTTAACAGCGGTTGGAATCCATAAGAGTTGCATCACCGCCATGTATTGGAGAGTGCTGGGATTGTCACCTGAGTTACGAATATCTTCTGACCACAAACGGCGCGGAAAAACAGTCTCAAAAGTACCCACACACATAGAAGGAGATTTACACGTATATTTACATTGAAAAATACTAAGTTCTTTTACAAATGATGAAATACGAATTACAAATAAGAGTCACGGACACAGATACACCTTTATAGATACGGATCCCTCTGCATTTATTTGTGCATTGCCCTTACAGATACGGATCCCTCTGCATCTATTTGTGCATTGTGTTTCACAAGTTGCAAATACTTATGATACTGTTTTAGCACCATACAAAAATTCATTAACTTGAAATCTGACACAGTTGTTAGCTTTATAAGACATTTAGTTAGATGTTGTAACGTGGCGTGACGAAATTCAAACTGTAAATATACTCGAATTAAGGCGAAAAGGAAGCTAACTATCCGTGGTTTGTAGCTACACATAGCTAGGATTGAAGGGACAGTCGCAGCTAACGAAACACTTTGACTTCACAAATATTCATTAACTTGAAATCGGACACAGTTGTTAGCTTTATGAGACCTTTAGTTAGATTTTGTATAAGTGGCGTGACATGTGTGTAACATGTGGTAAGAGATTGCTGGTGTAACAAGCTCGCTGACGGCACTCTCACTCTCACACAACCGGCCATTTAGCTAGCAGGAAGAGGGGAGTTGAAGGCCCTGGAGCTCTGTCAGGGCAGCGGTGTTGGTAGTCCCTGCTGTGGGCTGCCAGCCGTGACGGAGCTCCAAGTACCTCATAGCAGGCCGGGGTCTGTGAAGGAAGGCAGGCTGGGCGGCGAGGCAGCACCGGCGGGCGGCGAGGCAGCACCAGCGGCTGAACTCCGACACACAGTCTTACCAAATTTGCAATTAGCCATCAATTTTCGTAAAACGGCCCATATTTGAGCTTCTCGCTTAAAAAAGTCTCAGAAGTGAATTTAATAACGAAATAGCCCGACAAACAATGTATAAATTTCCAGTGTCTGAAATATGAGGCCTGCTGCCGAGTCTCCCATGTGTTTCTATGTAGTTTGCTCAAACCAATCAGCGCGTAGCTCATTCTGAATATTCATGAGCATACCATATTTGGAAGAAAAGCTCTTGTTCCAAATAGAGCCATATTCACAGGGTAGTTAAGGGCCTAATAAAATAGCATTCGGGCAATTTACAGCCCAACCAATGTTACATACCCCATTAGGAGACCTTAAGGAACAGTGTAAAATACCCTATATAATCATTCTATCACCCCTTTAAAAATTTTGATGGAGACTGGTACGAAGGAGTATTTAAAACGGTTCAATTTAGTTTTAGGGATTCTGTACCTTCTGCCAGAAGGCAAGAGCTCGTATTCCGTTTGAAGGATGTGGGACGGGTCCAACAATACTCTCCGCGCCTGCCTAAGTACAGGCTGCTCATAGATGGACTGAAGGGAGAGCTTATCAGTCCTCCCCATCACCTTCATAGCAGTCTGTACCAGGCGCTGCAACTTTGATTTGGACTGTGTGGAGAGATTGCCGAATCACGCCGTCATCCCATACCTGATAACACTCTCTATCACTGCCTGATAAAATAAAAACATGATGTTCTGGCTGACACCAAACACCCTTAGTCTGCGTAAGAAATACAGTCTTTGCTGTAAACGGGAACGTACATAATCTACGTGGTCACTCCAGCTTAAGAGGTTATCCAGGTGGATACCCAGATAACTATAAGAAGTGACCTGTTTGATATCCTCCCTATGAATGGACAAAGGGGTATGATCCCCCACTGACCGAGGGTCAAACACCATCTCCTCAGTTTTAAGTTGGCTAACAGTGTTGTGATTGTCTTCTCTGGGTGCCCGATTTAACTAACCCAGTTTGTGTTTCAATTGCTTACATAGATTACAGTGCATGCACCCACTTCCGCTCTGACACAACTCCGGAGACTTCATTCTTGGATGAGCGACAAACATCCACAACCCATGAGCATTGTAAGTTACAAGTTACACCTAATACATTGCTTTTTATTCAGTTAGATTCAAAACTGTATTGTACTGTATCTGTTGGTAGGTTAACCAGAGATGATAGTGAGGTAAGTGTCTAGATGTAGGCTATACAGTTATTTTTTTTAGGCACCCTGGGTAACTCAGTTTATCATCTGCTGGGCTTTTGAAGCAGTAACTTCCTTTGGATATTTTGAGATATGAAATTACATTTATAGAATCAACTTCAACAATGTTATATAAGAACAATAATAGGTGCAAAAGTTACAACAGCCTGTAGATGCTTCCTCTGGCCACTGCTTAGTCCCTGCTGTCTGCACAGCAGATGGTAAACTGAAATCTTAATAATGAACAGGGGTGCCTAAACCTTTGCATAAAACTGTAAGTAGTATTGGTGTTCCTATAGATAACATGAATTACCTTGCCACCTGCTACTGAAGTAGTAGAGCACAGCATTAGGCCTGAAACCTGATTTTGATTTTGATTGTCAATTTAGATTGCTCAAACATCAAAAGAGCGACAAAGTGTTATATACAGGCCCAGTGGGAAGACCCTGCCTTACTCAGACCTGCCATCCTGTATGCATTTTGTGTAGTAGATATGCATTTTGACATCAAAATACGATGATACGAATTATCACTTTAAACTTCGCGTAAATCAGGACTGCTTTGAGTTGACGAGCAGTAGCTGTCTCAGTCTAACACTTGATAGTAGTAGGCTAAAACAGTGTAGCAGCGACGAGCGTGCTGGAAGAAAAAAAAAACTAAAGAAGAAAAAAAACGAAGAAGAGTTTGACCAATCACAGCGTCGGGTTCCTTCCTGTTAAATGTTAAGCGGGGATATTGGCTACTGATAGCAAAACGAAAGCATCAAATGCAAGTGTTATTCCTCTCTCATTCCCGTTTAGTTTGGTTGGTTTCCCCAAGGGAGCACGGTGCTTGCAAAGGTAAACAGGCTTGATGTAAAAGGGTAAAATTGTGAAATGAATTAATTTACGTAGCCTACCTGTCAACTTTGGAGTAATTTAACACAAATAACGATAACCTAGTTCCGTTAGGCTACCTAATTTCCTAAACAGCTTGCTTGTTTTGCCAGGCGTTTAAATGGGCGTTAACGTTACACTACAGTTTTTGGACTATGGTAAAAACTTCAGACCCATAAAGATCTAAAATACTTCCCAGGATAAAAAAATTGTCTACGGACGTTTCCCACTTATATTGTTTGTGTTTGTTTGTTAAACGTGACTTTTTCATTGTAGCCTAGGCTGTACAAACCATCACGAAAAGGAATTATAGGAATTGTACAGTAGGCCAATTTTGGAACAATGTTATAGTAATCTTATAGAAATAGGCTACTATAGGCCTAGTATTTTGGGACATACTATAAAAGTGTTACAGTATTTTGGGACAGACTATAGAAGTATTTTAAGACCGTACACTACTGTAGGCACATTATGGAGGCTAAGGTTATTATAGAGATCATAATTAACCTGGGCTACACATCACTAAAAATCTTAGTTTTACTCATATAGGAACAGATCATGGCAGACAGATGGCCTATATGTTGTTAAGAGTGTGTGTGTGCGCGCGCGCCTTGCAGTTAATTAAAATGGCGTCAGACAAGGACACTGGCAGGGAGAAAGAAGGCAGCAAACCTAACAAGAAGCGGGTCTGTGCCCCTCAGAAGTTCCTGACAAAATATCAATAGCAGTGGCCATTAGGACTGCTCAATTATGTAAAAAAATATAATCACGATTATTTCGGTCAATATTGAAATCACGGTAATTTAACACGATTACTCGTTGACTTCTGGAAAGATGTTGCAATTATTGAACTTAAAAAAAACTTAAAAAACTGGAAAAAGTTAAAGGTCCCATGACATGGTGCTCTTTGGATGCTTTTATATAGACCTTAGTGGTCCCCTAATACTGTATCTGAAGTCTCTTTCCCGAAATTCAGCCTTGGTGCAGAATTACAGCCACTAGAGCCAGTCCCACAATGAGCTTTCCTGAGTATGTGCCATTTCTGTGTCTGTAGCTATTGAGGAGGGGGGTGGGGTGGCCTTGACCAACTGCCACTTTGCTCGTTTGAAAGCCATGTCGTCTCTCTCTCATGGGTGGGCCAAATTCTCTGGGCGGGCAAAGCAGAGAAAGGGGAGGTAACCTTGCTCCTCATGACCTCATAAGGAGCAGATTCCAGATCGGCCCATCTAAGCTTTCATTTTCTCAAAGGCAGAGCAGGATACCCAGGGCTCGGTTTACACCTATCGCCATTTCTAGCCACTGGGGGACCATAGGCAGGCTGGGGGAATGCTTATTAATGTTACAAAAAAACCTCATAAAGTGAAATTTTCATTCCATGGGACCTTTTTGAATAAATCAACAGTAAAAAACGCATACAACTGTGACATTTGCCTTAATACTTTTCCTATTTAAACTATTATTTTTTCATTCAGAATACAAGAGAAAAAGAGTTTACTTTCAAAACGTAATGAGCTAAATACTAGTTTTTCTCGATTATTCTGTTTTTGTGATCATTGGGAGCCAAAATCATAATCACGATTACATTTCGATTAATTGCACCGCCCCAGGGGCCACGCCTCCGCTGTTCCAAACTGCCCAGTCATGCCTTATGCATATGTAATTGCTTTGTGTAATTACGATTTTGACATTGGCCACCAAGGAGCTAGAGGTAATAATGTAGCTATCATATGAATGGTTGGTTCCCGTTAAATCAAACAATTGAATGCAATTAATTTATGGATATCGGTTTATATAAGCACACGTGACATACAATTAAATATTGATCATGAAGAAAAATGTATTAAGCAGGTGTACTGGAAAAAATGTATAGCGTAGTAGTGCAGAGCAAATTATATTTTTAGAATCGGGTGAAATCATAGTTTTGCCTAATCACTTTTACAGTCTAACCTAAAATTATGAGTGTGTGTGTGTGTGTGTGTGTGTGTGTGTGTGTGTGTGTGTGTGTGTGTGTGTGTGTGTGTGTGTGTGTGTGTGGCAGACTGACGGCACGTCGAAGGGACAAAACATTTAAAAATTGTGGCTGCTACACACTCGGTGCCTGGAATGAACTCATTCTTCGTACAACCACAGGATTATAACGGCCCATTTTTTTTCCGCATGCGTGCCGCCGTGTTCATGAACCAGAACTTTGTCAATAAATCAGTAAGTTGCTACTCAAAGTTGTTAAAGGTTGGCAGGTCTGCTTTTACCGATACACCTTATATAACTCAATACTATCTAACTGGAAACAAATGTAAAATGTCAACAAAATAAATAGGATTTCAGACATCAAAGTTAGAAGTTAAGAACTAATGAAGAACACAGACATGTCGGTATCACTCCTCCCTCTGCTGAGCTGATTCCCTGCATGCTGCAGTTACCGCTGGTAGAGAGAGCAGGGGCTGGCTCATCTCAATCAGCAGCAAGTTTACAAGAATTTGCCAAAGTTTAAGATGTGTAGCAATCTGGGCCAAACCATTACACGTCATACAGAGTAGGGCTGCACGATTATGGCCAAAATGATAATCATGATGATTTTGATCAATATTGAGATCACGAATAATTTTCACGGCTGCTTGTTGATTTTAACCAAAACAAATTTGATTGTCACATAGGCTAATTATAACTGCTTTCACATCCATATTGTGCTACATCCCTCCTTTGAAGGATACTATGAAGCAGTATGCCATTTCAGCTGTTGTGGGACCGCTTTCCACACATGCGCATTTGTTGTGAAAAGATACAGGCAACGCAAGTTTCTGTTCACGTTAACGCCGCACGTTAAAATCCAGTGCCAATATGGCACCGGTGCCCGGTATCTACCGGACGAAATAGCAACGCGGATTACGGTGCCACTTACATGCCTGCGTTGCGCTCTGATGTTTGAACTTAAAGGAGGCAATTATGTTACAACTCTGCTTATTAAGCTAACTTAGGCTGTCAACAATAACGGCGCCGTTTACTCGCTAGAGCGCTTGTCTGCCTGTTTAAATTCATATGAGGAGCACACGCTGTACTATGCCTGAGTCAGTGGGTGTGTATAGAATACAACCCCCGCCATAATGACAGACAACAAGAGAGGGAGAAAATGTTTCCAACACTGCCGTTAATTGCTCGCTTCTTTTTCCGATATATAACTCCGGACCTTTAAAAATACTCCTAATTGAGAACCGGTTCCTGTTTAGAATCAGTTTTTTGAGTAGAATTTCAGAAGTTGGCATAGCACTACAATGTACCGTTTACTCCTAAATTCTCCTCAATCAAGATTTCATTAATGCTTCAGTGTAAGTCATCAGTCTCCTGAACCTTTTCACATAATGTGAAGATGAGTTTTTCCATAACAATAACAACAACTTAATAATAATCACTTTATAACCGGCAGATGTTCCAACTTTGACTTGGAAAAGAAAAGTAAGATTTTTAAAAGTGTTTTTTATGATTCATCATCATGTTTTAATACTTGGGATGTCCTGATCAGCTTTTTTGACTCCTGATCGCAATCTTTTAAATATTGAATTTCTGCCGAAACATATATATATATATATATATATATACACACACACACACACACACACACACACACACACACACACACGTGTATATAAAGTATACCAGGAGTTTATTAAAATAACACTTGCCTGCTGGCTTCTGCTCTCTGCTGCTACCGGCAGTAAGACGAGTGATTAGGGACGTCTGCAAATTACAACACCGAAAAGAGATATGACAAAAATATTTATTAATTTAATGATTTAAATAAGGTAATGTCTCCAAACGTTACCTCAAGTATAACTTCTCTTTTGCTATTTGTACTACAGCACTTACTTTAAAAAAATAAGTTAAATTAATAAATATTTTTGTTGTATCTTTTTTCGGTGTTATGTGTAGACATCCCTAAGCACTCGTCTTACTGCCGGTAGCAGCAGAGAGCAGAAGAAAAAGCTTCTGGGGGGTTGTTTGGCTCGAGGTCATGGTGCAAAGGACCCTAGGGTGAAATTACTCCAAACCATCACATTAATAGTCAATCTTTGATAAAACAAAACTTAGTGAGTCTGTGGCGCAGAATGCGCATGATTAAAAGGCGGTGATCACTACAAGCTGGTGTACATGATCGGGGTAAAGGTAAAGGGGGTGAATGCCAATCCCTGATCAGTTACAAAAAATGCCAAAATCGGCTCTGATTCGACACTGTGATCGGGATCAGGACAACCCTATTTAAAGGACAAATCCGGGAACCTAGGGGTTAGTAACACATGTGTATTGAGTTCACCGTTCTCTGGGATTTGTTTTCATGCTAATCAAACGTGACCAGATTCAGAGCAAACCTCTAATTGCCTCATAACGCTAGTCGTCAGGGCACGGATAAAGTAAAAAGAAATGGCTATTTTTTTTTTTTTTTACCACTAACAAGGCTCAAAATAGCACCACCCTTCCACGGTAGCATAATGTGGGTCCCTGCATGTCAACCGAAGCATTCGAGAACTTTGTAAGTGTACGGACAGTTTATTAAAAAGATAGTTTAGAAAGACAGGAGCATGATATTAGAAAACTACAACACCACACCAGATTTCACTAGACCGGAAACAAAAGAGCCGGCCAAAGAGTAGTAGGCTAATGTTACGTTTTGAGTGTATGGCGAGCGTGAGACGCCGAAATGGATGCCAATAAGATTCTGAATGGTAAGTTTACTTTTAAAAAGTTGCCAAATGGTTCCATTGACGAGACCAAAGTGATCTGTGCGTTTTTGACGTTGTGAACTGCGCTATCATCGCAGCACGTCCAGTCTGAAATACCGCTTGATGGCCAAGCACACAGCTGATGCCAATTCTCCACCACCTTGTCAAAGCCAGGCGACAAAAGCACAAAGCAAGCCGATCCACTTTTACATGTTAAGAGCATTAAAATGAGAAAAAAAAATAATGGGACAAAAAGAAATCAAGGGACATTTAGAATAGATAAAAATGTGTGATTAATTGCGAGTTAACTATGATATAAATATTTTAATCGCTTGACAGCACTAGTTTTTTTATTTTGTTTGTTGAAAGATTACATTATGTGCTGTAACTGCCCTTGCACCCTTATAGCCTTGAGGATGGGACTGTGGGCAGATTGTCTGTTTAAGCGGTTATACAAAGTTGACAAAAATATTTGCAGTACAACTAATAAAAGAATTTTGCACCTCTTTTTGCGCGTGGATTGGGGGAAGTAACCGCTTTAAATATGCGTGTGGCACCGGTTAATGTCTCAACGATAATTACTAATTCATAAACCTTTTTTAAACTTTCTGCACATTAAAAACATATCTGTGTTCTCCTAGCTCCGAGATATCAAGAATAAAGTCGCAGTATGTAAAGAAAAACATCTACCTGCCCTATAGTCAAATGTGCATTACTTTATTGGTCTGCTGATATGGTAGTATCTCTTTCAGACTGTGTGACAGAAACAGAACCCAGTTTGGGTTTGTGGGGCCATAATATAGCAACGTTCTGCCTTAAATTGAGATAGGAAGAGTCTAAAATAGGATGAATCCTATCTTATTTTAACTCAGGCTAGGAAATATATTCCTATAGGAAATATTACGTAATCTGGGCTTTCAACTGTACATTAAGTTTGCCAAATCAGGCTGTCATGCCTTACCACAAGATGCTCTCAACTACTGCATAGTAGAAGAAGAGCAACGCTTTCTTGTTGACCCCAAAGACACTCAGCCTGCGAAGGAAGTGTAGCGGCTGTTGGACCCTAGTGCAATCATTTTCTAACACTCCATGTCAGTTGTCATGTTGTCGATGTGTATGCCCAGTAGGGCTGAGCGATATGACGATACATATTGTCAAAGCAATATTAAAAAAAGAACAAAACATGCTATATTGTGACATTGTTATCAGCATATGAAATGACCTGGCTGATAAACATAAGTCATTGCGTTGAAGCATTCACCACCGAATAGAATATGTTATCCTGGTACTGTGGTGAAATCCATTATTCCTAAAGAAGGAAGGACAATTCCAAAAGATATAAAAAAATGTCATTAAAAATAGATTGTGTCAAGGACAGGCCAGGACAGGATACGTCCGTGTCAGATACTAGAATAGTGTCTAGGGCTGCACGATATTTTGTTTTGTCTACATCGCGCTATGCGCATGCATATCGCATATAGTAGTCACATCGCAGGACGTTGCGATGTTGACACTGAAACTTTTTTGCTTTTACTTTTTGTCTTCGCCCAGAAAAATACTAGATGGGAGAAGTTCCCACACATTGGACCCTTTTAACTTTATTTACATATTTTCACAGATATCATGCATATCATACACTTTATAACAACTCGGCATCGTACTTAGAAAATGTATAAATAAGGCAGTCATTTCCATCCAATGAGCATTACAACCCTCCAAAATGACATACAAAATAAACTTAAGAAAGGCACTTAAAAAACAGTGAAAAAAGAAAGTAAAAAATAAAAGAATAAAACATACAAAGAAAAAATTTATTGAAAGGTAGGCTATATAATCACATTTCCTTCAGCAAGGTGAGGTGTGCCCAGTATTTACAGTAATCATAAACCTGTGTCCATATCAGATTTAATTTAGCTAATTAGTATTATTAAGAGTCACATTAATGGCAGTTTGTGTTTCAGCTTTACCTACAGATGTCCAGAAAGTGATTGTTGGTGAAGAACATCAGCAGGAGTGGAGCTCCAGTCTGGACCAGGAGGACACAAAGCCCCCACACATTAAAGAGGAACAGGAGGAACTCTGGACCAGTCAGGACAGAGAGCAGCTTCAAGGGCCCGAGGAGGCTGATATCAGCAAGTTCACATTCACTCCTGTCCCTGTGAAGAGTGAAGATGACGAAGAGAAACCTCAGATCTTGCAGCTTCATCAAGGACAAACTGAAGAGATGAAAACAGAAGCTGATGGAGAGGACTGTGGAGGACCAGAACAAGCCATGAAATCAGATCCATATACACTTTTACAACTGCCTAGCAGTGATGCCACCTCACAATGTTACATACAAGAAACTAAAGTGGCTGATGACTGGAATGAGACCACAGAACCTCAGACAAGTTTGAACTCCTTGAATAATGCTGAAGTCCCGGTAAGTCGTGTGACTTGTATTGCTGGTGAAAAACTGTCAAGCAGCCCTGAGTGTTGGGAACAATTTGCCTGCAAGACTCTTCTGAAGAAACACACGATCGCCGAAAAGATTCTGTTTAGCTGCAGCATTTGTGACCAAAGATTCACCTGGTATAAACAGCTCAGGAACCATCAGTGTGTTGGTCGTCAGATTCAAACTGAGGAGAACAGAGAGGCAGAGCCTCCAGCCAGCAGCTCAACTGAACAGATTAAAACAGAAGGTAATGGAGAGGACTGTGGGGGACCAGAACCAGACATGAACTTTTCTGATCCAGAGACTGATGACAGTTATGATTGGAAGGATACCAGAGAACCTCCGTCAGGTTTAAACTCTCTGAATAATGATGAAGTCCCTGTCGGTGATTCCAGATGTAGTGCTGGTGAGAATCAAAGTAGCTGCTCTGAGTGTGGGAAAAGATGTGGCACCACTGGAAATCTGAAGAGACACATGATATCTCATACAGGAGAGAAACCATTTTGCTGCTCAGTCTGTAGTAAATATTTTGCAAGGAGACGACATTTACAGACACACATGAAAATCCACACAAGAGAGAAATTCTTAAGCTGCTCGGTCTGTGAGAAAGCCTTTACAGTGAGCGGAAATTTACTTAAACACATGAGAATCCACACAGGAGAAAAACCATTTAACTGCTCAGTCTGTATGAAGGCTTTTACAGAGAGTGGAAGTTTACATAAGCACATGGCAATCCACACAGGAAGCAGACCATTTAGCTGCTCAGTCTGTAAGAAAGCCTTTTCAGTCAGTGGAAATTTTCATAGACACATGAGAACCCACACAGGGGAGAAACCATTTAGCTGCTCAGTCTGTAAGAAAGCTTTTACAGTGAGAGGAAGCTTAAAGACACACATGAGAACGCACACAGGAGAGAAACCATTTAGCTGCTCAGTCTGTAAGAAAGCTTTTACGGTGAGCGGCTATTTACAGGCACACATGAGAATCCACACAGGAGAGAAACCTTTTAGCTGCTCCGTCTGTAAGAAAGCTTTTACAGGCAATGGAAGTTTACAGAAACACATGACAGTCCACACAGGAGAGAAACCATTTAGCTGCTCCGTCTGTAAGAAAGCTTTTTCAGTGAGTGGAAGTTTACTTAGACACATGAGAACCCAACACGTGAGAAACCATTTAGCCATGTAAGGTGGACAGTTAGTTTAGAAGGAGAGCAGATAACCTCAGTCAGGTTTGAAAACTGAAAATGATTGAATACTTTAAAAGTGATATGAGATGTAATATAAAGTGGGTCTTTAGAAATGCTTAACAAGTCTAAAATCCTGTAGTTAATAAGTTAGGCTTTAAAATGTCTTAAATGTTATTCTGACAGGTCTTTAAAATTTGATTGTATTATGAAGTTGAGATCCATGGAACTCCAAAGATAAACTTGTTCATTTTTGCAACTAAAAATGGACTTGAAATGAAACAAACAGCCCATCCATGCAACCCCAGCCCTCTTCAAAATGGCAGCCGTTTCCCAGCAGACTCTCCAGTCTCCACACCAGACTGTCATGTACCGTTACCTCACCATCCCTATAAAGGCAACAACTACCATTGTTCTTTCCTCTTCTCCATTCCTTCGCTCCAAAATGACACAAGTGCCTGCTTAGAGTGAACAAGTTAGAATCACAGACTGGGTGGGGCGGGGGGGGGAGTCGACCAGCTAGCTAGGACTGGCGCTATCCGCTTCAGTCCTGCAGGATTGGGATAAAGCACAACAGAGAGTGCATCATTTGACCTCAGAACTACAATTCTCCCAGCCTGGCTTTCTCACAAAGATGAAACTGCCAGATAACAAAGGATTTCTTTCTGTGGTAGTGCTATGGTAGCATTAGCATAGCAGCAGCGGATAAGCAAAACTGTTTTATAACTTCTGTTAATGTACATATGTATTGATTTGATTTAATGCCAACCAGACCTATATATTTTTGTAATGTTTGTTTTAGTCAATTTATTGGACAGACACACTAAGTTGATGTTAATTCAGGCCTCACATCAACACAGTCTTGCATGTAACTAACTAGCCTCTTTTCTAACCTGGCACATTCATTTACACATTAACTTCCAGACATGCACACTTTAATAGTAAGCAAACCTCTTGCTGTACACCCTTTGATTTGACTCAGGTAGAGCGGGCCGTGAGGAGACTCAAGTCCCTCTTAATATTTTATTTTAATGTTTAATATGTATGGTTGTTTACAGAGATGGCAAAAGTACTCACTTCCCGTACTTAAGTAGAAGTACAGATACTTGTGTTAAAAAATACTCTGGTAAAAGTAGAAGTACTGATATAACTTCTTTACTTAAGTAAAAGTAACAAAGTACAGGCTTTGAAATGTACTTAAAGTATAAAAGTAAAAGTAGCCTTGCGAATGACAACCACTTTTTATGAAAAGCTACCTGGGCCACACACGTTACTAGAGTGCAAGATGAGAAACTTCAGTGGACATAAAAACCAGGCTCTTTATATGCCATTGTCTACATTTTAAATGGATGTCTGCCAAACATCACATATATGATTATTGTGACAGAGACTGGGACTCCAGCTTAATAAGATTCTGACTGAGTAGCAAGATATGAATTCAACTGTGATTCTGTGAGAATTCACAGATCCAGTTTCTCTTTTTTAATTGTCCCCTTGACATTTAAAGGAATCTACATGTATGTGTGTGTGCTCAAATATAGAAAGAAAATAAAGGATACAATATGTATTACTAAACATAGATTAATTAAGAAGTTCCCCATACTTTTAGAGTTACACAGCACATTGGCCAGGAGTCATACTTGATGCCTCCTAGCCTATCTCAAACATCTCTCTCAGATAAGACCAGGGATGATTGGGAATGTCTTGCTGCTTGTCTGCCTAATCTCTGGGATCTCTGTTTTCTTCATTTTCAATCATGTCGCCGTCCATACTACTAGTGCTAACGTTACCACCATCAAGCTGCAATTATTTGCTGCAAATGAATGCAGAATGCGCCGAATCTGTCGAGTCGTCTTGTAGTGGTGCGTTACATGCAACGTAGCCTACAGTATATTCCCATCCTGTTAGATTGAATTCGGTATTGATCAAGTGAAAAATAATAACGGTAACTCCAGTGAAATTATTTGAAACTTGCTAGTGAGGACTAGATTAGGACCGTATTTAAAGCTGATGCTGGTTTCAAACTTCGCCCCCCCAGGTGTGTCTGTAAAACACGGACAGAGACAACTTCTTTCTTTTGATGCTTTACAAGCAACGTGAAACCTAGCTAACAGGTGAAGAACACAAACAACTAAATCACTAGCTAACCTACTTTAACTGTACATGAACTATAGACCAATACAACAACAGGCTTAAATGAACTGACAACATAAATTATACTACTTACAGTTCTCAAGGACGCACACACACCATCTCAACTGATTATCCTCCGGACAGCAGTCTCTCTTTCTTTTTCTCACTTTTTTCTGTGGCCGCGCCCGCGCCAGTTCGCGGTGTGGTCGGTGTCCGCGCTATTCTCCGACATTACGACCTCTTGTACAAAACTAAAGTAACGAGCCAATTTTAAAAATGTAAGGAGTAGAAAGTACCGATATTCGTGTTAAAATGTAAGGAGTAAAAGTAAAAAGTCGCCACAAAAAAAAATAGTAAAGTAGAAATATCCGAAAAATCTACTTAAGTACAGTAACGAAGTATTTGTACTTCGTTACTTCCCATCTCTGGTTGTTTATGTATGCACCTTTCACCAAGGCAAATTCCACATAGGTGTACTTCTAGAGCTCAACAGTCCCGTCCCTCCTCCGAGAGACCTTGGGTTCCGGAAGTAAATTTCCCATTCATTTCTCCCATTGACGTCTGGAAAAATCCGTATATAAAGAGTTTTAGACCATTCCTTAGGCTAATCAGCAACAACGTGACTCATAAGCATACAACATATCATTTCAAGTGAAAAAAACGAACAGAAATCCAAAAAAAGTCAAAGGTAAAAGACTGTGTACATATTTTCATCATCGAGCGAAAGAACTACTCATCCAATAAACCACTGCGCACCACTGAATAAAGGAAGCTAATGTTAGTTTAGCTAACAGCTAATTCAGCTAGCTGAGACAGCATGAAATAACTTTAAAAGGCCCTCAAAATAAAACCATTAAAACAGCCGTTACGTCAGTTGTGGCCTGAGTTCCACCAGTCAGAGGCATCACTGTGGGATTGTTCAGAATTGTGGGTAATGAAGTACTTATCCATGACACCGCGAATAAAAGACTCAAAACAATGTTGGTGCACCATGAAATTTTGGCATCCATATGCGCATATACAATCGCTTAGTCATGTCGTAGCTGGTTTTAAGTCTACCATCGACGATTACTATTTTATGGTTTATACTCCAATTTGTCAATGAAGAAATTGCATTGTATTTTTACTTCTGTGGCCGCTGTGGCCGGGACTGTTGAGATCTATTGTGGCAATAAAACCTTTTCTGATTCTGATGGATGTATTTAAAGACCTTGATACAATGTTCGAGGTGAAGCCCCATTAATTCCTATGAGAGTTGTTCAGTGCCATATTCACCAAAAAAAAGTTTCTAAGCTTCTGGGTTTACTTGTACGAGATGCGACCCACTGACTATGCGCAGCAGTGTTTTTCCTGCTGGCCCCGACTGCAAGTTCCTGCTGGGCCCATAGAGTTTACATTGTAGTGACGTCACTGGTTTTAAAATAGCTTTTCTCGGCTTGAAGGATGTTTTTCAAATATAAATTCGACAAAGAAGGCCTTAACAAAGAAGCGGCCATCCTCGATTCCCTAATCCGGTCACAGCTCTCCCATTTCGTCTTTGTCTCTACAACTTGCACACACACAAGCATCCTTTTGCTCCTTTTAGCTTCAATCTATTAGTTGAGTCTGATATTGTGTATTTTACTTGTGCTTTATTCATTCTGTGAATAAAATGCTTTTGAATATACATGCTGTCTATGTAACTTTGTACAAAAGGGAATTTGCTAGTTATGTGCACTTTTACTAGTTATTGGTATGTTCATTTTGGGTGTAGTTATTAGAGCCCGAGCGCCGACAGCGGCGAAGGCCCTATTGAAACTGAAGGAATTATTATTCTTTCTTTCTTTCTATTCTTTCTTTCTTTCTTCCGTCAAATGAATTGGCTTTTTGAGGGGCTTAATATATTCAAAAACTCACCAAATTTGGCGGTCGCATCAAGTCGGGTGAAAATTTACGTATTTTAAGGGTTTCGGGAATAGGAGCACAAAAATGGCTCGCTAGCGCCCCCTAGAAAGTTAAGAAAATTGAGCCCCTGCAGTGCGTTTAAGGTAGACTCACGAAACTTGGTACACATATGTAACATGTCACGATGTACAAAAAACTTCATTAGAGCCATACCCTAAACCCAACAGGAAGTCCGCCATTTTGATTTCAAAGTTCGAAATTAGTGCGATTTTGGCCATTTCCACATGTCGTACTTTAACGAACTCCTCCTAGAGATTTCATCCGATCAACTTCAAACTCGGTCTGTGCCATCTTAAGATGTCAAAGATGAAAAGTTGTTAAAAGAAAAACTTTTCGTCATAGGGCGTGGCCGTGGCAGGGCGGCCATTTTGTGCGTTTTGCCGCCGAAACAGGAAGTCGGTGTAACTCGAGTGTACGTTGTCCGATTACCTCGAAACTTTTCAGGATTTATAAGAGTCCAACCCTGAGGACAAATAAAGGCCGATATTTACTTAAAGTCATAGCGCCCCCCTGGTGGCAACAGGAAGTAGGCCTAAAAGTCAAGGTGCTATACTTTAACGAACTCCTCCTAGAGATTTCATCCGATGGACTTCAAACTTGGTCTGTACCATCCCAACACCTTAATGATGAAAAGTTATTAAAAGAAAAACTTTTCGTCATAGGGCGTGGCCGTGGCGGGGCGGCCATTTTGTGCGTTTCGCCGCTGAAACAGGAAGTGGGTGTAACTCGAGTGTACGTTGTCAGATTACCTCGAAACTTTTCAGGATTCATAAGAGTCAAACCCTGAGGACAAATAAAGGCCGATATTTACTTAAAGTCATAGCGCCCCCTAGTGGCAACAGGAAGTAGGCCTAAAAGTCAAGGTGCTATACTTTAACAAACTCCTCCTAGAGATTTCATCCGATGGACTTCAAACTTGGTCTGTACCATCCCAACACCTTAACGATGAAAAGTTATTATTAAAAGAAAAACTTTTCGTCAGACGGTGTGGGCGTGGCGTGGCGGCCATTTTGACTGTTTAGCGATGAACAAAGAAGTTGTTGTAACTTGAGTGTACGTTGTCGTATCTGCCCGAAATTTCTCACGATTGACAAGGGTCCAGGCCTGAGGACACCTACAGGCCAAAATTGACTTTTGGTCATAGTGCCCCCCGCTGGCAACATGAAATGTGCCTTATATGACAAACATCATCCGATTTGCATGAAACTCAGAATGTGTGGTCTACGTGTGATACTGAGCCGGCCCCTAAAATATGACCACGCCCACTTACTCAGGCCACGCCCCCTTTCATAACATTTGAACCGTTTAAGGTAGAGTCTTGTGTGAGGTGTCATTGAACTCAGCAGAGAGTTCCTTCTTTATTGGTGATGGTTTGGCCCGCCCCCTATGCATAAGCCACGCCCCCTTTCATAACATTTGAACCGTTTAAGGTATACCCTTGTGTGAGGTATCATTGAACTCAGCAGATACTTCCTTCTTGATTGGTGAGGGTTTGGCCCGCCCCCTATGTTCAAGCCACGCCCCCTTTTATTACTAATGGCCCGATTGATGTAAACACTTGTGTGAGGTATCATTGAACTCAGCAGAGACTTCCTTCTTCATTGGTGATGGTTTGGCCCGTCCCCTATGTTTAAGCCACGACCCCTTTCATACATGCTGACCCATTTAAGGTAGAGTCTTGTGTGAGGTATCATTCATCTCAGCAGAGGCTTCATTTTTAATTGGTGATGGTTGGACCCGCCCCCTATGCTTTAGCCACGCCCCCTTTCACAGCTAATGAACCGTATGACGTAGAACTCGGCGGGGAGTTCCCTTTTCATTGGTGACGGTTTGCGGCGTCTGAGTGCCGCGCGAATGCACGGTCGCAAGGAGCGGCGTCCGGCGGTAACCCTGACGGGCGCAGAGGCACGAGGGCCCGTCCATCGCTGCTCGCAGCTTTAATTCCTTTTATAACTACTCCTTTTATTATTCATTGTGTTGTGTCTCACACAACATAAGTCACTTCATTTGCTATTTTTTCTTGATCTTTTCAAGTTTAGCCCCCAAAGAGGTGACTTCATTTACCTTAAATCACATTGTTTAATTATGATAGTTCCTTATTATTTTTGAATTACTGTTTAAAGCCATTTTTGTCGCACTTACTTTTCCGGTACATTAAGAAAACGTAATAAGCCGTACTTTGTATCAAATTAGACCATCTCTAGAAATAATGTTTTTATTACACAGAAAAACAGTTATGCCCTAATTAACCCATTTAAGCCCAAATTTTTCACAGACAAGCAAATATGCAAATCATGTGTTATCAGCCACCCTTTGAAATAATCAAGAATTATTAAAAAAAAACAAATTAAGGAAAGTAGATGAAAAAGTGTGTTTTATTACCGGTCACAATTGTGACCGGTAGGATAATATGCGTATTCTCAATTAAACGTTGCTCAAATTGTTTTTTTATTAAAATAAGGGTATTCTGACAGCAATCACTGAAACAGAATACAGAATACTTACTAAATCAAGAACTTGGGACTTTCCACATTACACAGTATGAACACTGAGACATTTTGTATTCATTTGAATACAACTTGCAACAGCATTACCATCCATCCATCCATCTTCGTCCGCTTATCCGGTGTCGGGTCGCGGGGGGAGCCGCTCCAGCAGGGGACCCCAAACTTCCCTTTCCCGAGCAACATTGACCAGCTCCGACTGGGGGATCCCGAGGCGTTCCCAGGCCAGGTTGGAGATATAATCCCTCCACCTAGTCCTGGGTCTTCCCCGAGGCCTCCTCCCAGCTGGATCGCCTGGAACACCTCCCTAGGGGAGGCACCCAGGGGCATCCTTACCAGATGCCCAAACCACCTCAACTGGCTCCTTTCGACGCGCGGAGCAGCGGCTCTACTCCGAGCTCCTCACGGATGACTGAGCTTCTCACCCTATCTCTAAGGGAGACGCCAGCCACCCTCCTGAGGAAACCCATTTCGGCCGCTTGTACCCTGGATCTCGTTCTTTCAGTCATGACCCAGCCTTCATGACCATAGGTGAGGGTGGGAACGAAAACTGACCGGTAGATCGAGAGCTTTGCCTTCTGGCTCAGCTCTCTTTTCGTCACAACGGTGCGATAGATGGAATGTAATACCGCACCTCCGCTGCCGATTCTCCGACCAATCTCCGCTCCATTGTCCCCTCACTTGGGAACAAAACCCCAAGGTACTTGAACTCCTTCACTTGGGGTAAGGACTCATTCCCTACCTGGAGAAGGCATTCCATCGGTTTCCTGCTGAGAACCATGGCCTCCCGATTTAGAGGTGCTGATCCTCATCCCAACCGCTTCACACTTGCGCTGCGAACCCGATCCAGTGAGTGCTGAAGGTCGCAGGCCGATGATGCCATCAGCAGCGGTGAGATCCCCAGCCCACCGAACTGCAACCCCCTCCCCACCCCGACTACGCCTCGATATCCTGTCCATAAATATTACAAACAGGATTGGTGACAAAGCGGCGCCCTGGCGGAGGCCAACCCTCACCTGAAACGAACCGACTTACTGCCGAGAACCCGGACACAGCTCTCACTTTGGTCGTACAGAGATTGGATGGCCCTGAGTAGAGACCCCTCACCCCATACTCCCGCAGCACCTCCCACAGTATCTCCCGGGGACCCGGTCATAGCCTTCTCCAAATCCACAAAACACATGTAGACCGGTTAGGCATACTCCCAGGCCCCCTCCAGGATCCTTGCGAGAGTGAAGAGCTGGTCCGTTGTTCCACCGACCAGGACGGAATCCGCATTGTTCCTCCTCAACCTGAGGTTCACTATCGGCCGAACCCTCCTTTCCAGCACCTTGGAGTAGACTTTACCAGGGAGGCTGAGAAGTGTGATACCCCTGTAATTGGCACACACCCTCTGGTCCCCCTTTTTAAAAAGGGGAACCACCACCCCAGTCTGCCACTCCTTTGGCACTGTCCCAGACGTGTCAACCAGGACAGCCCCTCCACACCCAGAGCCTTGAGCATTTCTGGACGGATCTCATCAATCCCCGGGGCTTTGCCACTGTGGAGTTGTTTGACTACATCAGTGACTTCCGCCCGGGAAATCGACGACAATCCCCTGTCATCCTCCAGCTCTGCCTCTAACATAGAGGGCGTATTAGTCGGATTCAGGAGTTCCTCAAAATGCTCCTTCCAACGCCCTATTACCTCCTCAGTTGAGGTCAACAGTGTCCCATCCTTACTGTACACAGCTTGGATGGTTCCCCGCTTCCCCCTCCTGAGGTGGCGAACAGTTTTCCAGAAGCACTTTGGTGCCGACCGAAAGTCCTTCTCCATGTCTTCTCCAAACTTCTCCCACACCCGCTGCTTTGCCTCTTTCACGGCAGAGGCTGCAGCCCTTCGGGCCCTTCGGTGCCCTGCAACTGCCTCCGGAGTCCTCTGGGATAACATATACCGGAAAGACTCCTTCAGTCGGACGGCTTCCCTGACCACCGGTGTCCACCACGGTGTTCGTGGGTTACCGCCCCTTGAGGCACCTAAGACCCTAAGACCACAGCTCCTCGCCGCAGCTTCAGCAATGGAAACTTTGAACATTGTCCACTCGGGTTCAATGCCCCCAGCCTCCACAGGGATGCACGAAAAGCTCCGCCGGAGGTGCGAGTTGAAAGTCCGTTGGACAGGGGCCTCCTCCAGACGTTCCCAATTTACCCGCACTACACGTTTGGGCTTACCAGGTCTGTCCAGAGTCTTCCCCCACCCCTGACCCAACTCACCACCAGATGGTGATCGGTTGACAGCTCTGCCCCTCTCTTCACCCGAGTGTCCAAAACATACGGCCTCAGATCAGATGAAACGATTATAAAATCAATCATTGACCTTCGGCCTAGGGTGCTCTGGTACCAGGTACACTTATGAGCATCCCTATGTTCGAACATGGTGTTCGTTATAGACAATCCATGACTAGCACAGAAGTCCAACAACAAACAACCACTCTGGTTTAGATCAGGGAGGCCGTTCCTCCCAATCACGCCTCCCAGGTGTCTCCATCATTGCCCACGTGCGTTGAAGTCCCCCAGCAGAACAATGGAGTCCCCCACTGGCCCCCATGCAGGACTCCACTCAAGGTCTCTAAGAAGGCGGCAATACTCCGAACTCCTGTTTGGTGCATATGCACAAACAACAGTCAGAGTTTTCCCCACAACCCGCAGGCGGAGGGAGGCGACCCTCTCGTCCACCGGGTAAACTCTAACGTAGCGGCGCTCAGCCGGGGGCTTGTTAGTATCCCCACACCCGCCGCGCACACCCTGAGCAACTCCGGAGAAGAAAAGAGTCCAACCCCTATCCATGAGTACGGTTCCAGAACCAGACTGTGCGTAGAGGTAAGCCCCACCAGATCTAACCGGTAGCGCTCCACCTCCCGCACTCAGTTCGGCTCCTTCCCCACAGAGAGGTGACGTTCCACGTCCCCAGAGCCAGCGTCTGCTGCCCGGGTCTGGTCCGTCGAGGCCCCTGACCTTCACTGCCACCCATGTGGCAGCGCACCGACCCCAGCGGTTCCTCCCACAGGTGGTGGGCCCATGGGCTGGAGAGATGGGAGCCACGTAGTTTGTTCGAGCTGTGCCCGGCCGGGCTCCGTGGCAAACCCGGCCCGCCAGGCGCTCGGGCCGCCCGCCCCCGTACGGGCCCGGCCTGGCTCCAGACGGGGGCCCCGGGCTTCCTCCGGGCAGGGTCACTCCATTTCTACCTTGTTTTTCCATTGGGGTTTTTGAACCATTCTTTGTCTGGCCCCTCACCTGAGACCACTTTGCCTTGGGAGACCCTACCAGGAGCACAAAGCTCCAGACAACACAGCCCTCAGGTTCACAGAGACACACAAACCTCTCCACCACGATAAGGTGATGGTTCACGGAGAAGCAACAGCATTACATGTAGCATTTATTTGTAACTAAAATAAAACATTTTAAATTGTACTTGTGCAATATTGTAATGTTGGCATAACATTTTAGTGCAACATTCACTAGAAAATGTACATTACAGTCATGTACTTCATTCACATTGAACATAAAAACTTGAGGAACGATGTACCCTCTTGAGTATACCATCAAGAAGAGTCCTCATTTATCGTTGATGGATACATTAGGATGAAAACATCCATTGTATCAGGACAGCCCTGTTTGACACATTCAGCAGCATTTGGGCTGTATACTTTGTATTCAGGAAAGCTAACAGTGGTTGGCCTCTTTGATCGTTTGAACACCCATGGCCCTTCTGGCTGGCCCCTCTGGTGGCTAGAAGACCCGCTAGAAGGTTCGTCAGACCCACGATTTTGGCAGTTAGAGGACCTTAAGGTTTTATTGGACTTGCTTCTCTGGCGGTTAGAAGACCTTGAAGGTTCCTCAGACTGGCCATTCTTGCATTCAGAGGACCTTGGAGTGTCTTTAGACTTATTTCTCTGGCGGCTAGGATATCTTGGAGGTTTCTCAGACTGGCCAGTCAGTTGGTGTGAGGACGTTGGATGCTCTTCAGTCTTATTTCTTTGGTGGCTAGAAGAGCTTGGCTCTTCAACAGTAGACGGTGGTGAAGAAGAGGTTGGCTCTTCTGGTTGCCTGGTACGCCTTATAGCAGCCCTGTACTCTCCATGTTCTGTGGTGACACGTGGTAAGGGAGGGCTGGTGGGGGGGGGGGGAGCTCATACTCAGTTTTGTTCCGGTCATCATCTGTCTCCAACAGTTCAGCATGTGCATTTAAAATCCTGGCTGGCAAATGGCCCATCTCCCCCTCATAGGCCATATCTGACCCATCACTATCACAATCACTTATAATGGCATCTTTCTCATTTTGAGGTATGATTGCAATGTTGCATGCCTTGTCTGGGCCGTCACCTAGATCCAACATGTCAAGGACTTCACTTAAAGTAAATCTAAAATAAAGAAAAAATGTAGGTAAGATACGACAAGACTTTTGTTTGTATAGAAGTATGTGTGCATCTAGATACAACATTCTATCCCACCGGTCACTATTGTGACCGTTAACATGTTTACTCATTCTGCAAACACACCAAACACATTTGAATAATTACAAATGTATATATCATAACTAGACAACTTAAAGAGCATGTGTACAAAAAATCTTTTTCCTATGATTATTTTAACATACTTTACCAACCTTTTATTTGGGAGCTTTGAGGCAGCCATCCTCTTCACAAGGTGCAACCAGGAAGTAAACAGCTCTGGTCATGTGACAATTTACTCAAAACATTTGACACTGCACACATTTCATTGAAACACTCTATTATTTCAATATTTACTGAAAGAGTGTTGGGAAATTCCCTAGTAAAATTTTTAGAGGCTTATAAATATATATATTTTTTTCGGTCACAATTGTGACCGATGGGTTGAAATGGGTTAATGGCCAAAAGCCTAAATGATTCTGTAATTAGTACATAAATAAGATATAATAAGCCTTACCTTCCATGAAAATAGACCAAAACAATAAGTTATTTGGTCACAGTTAGATGCTAATAAGAAACCGTACACTTAAATTATGTTGCAAATAGAAACTCATACATTGCTGTATTAAACTCAAAATATACTACCTCTAGACAATATACCAAATTATAGTTAAAAGTTATAACCTGGTTCACTCATAACTTCCTCAAATTAAACCGTAGCAAAACAGAAATTCTCCTTGTTAGCTCCAAATACGATGTAGAGGTCCGCCATGAATCGTTCACCTTTCAGTCCACTGAGTCTTTTGCAGGTCACACATTTTGAGATGACCTTTCTGATGGCAGCATTTCTTGACGGAATCCAATATTTCTGCCTCAAACGGGAGTGAGTGTAATTCCTTCCACTGTGCCCTATGTTCTCGTGAACATACCTGATAAGGAGTAAAGTCGCATGATGGTTCGTGGGTAGGATAGCTGGGTGTTTAGCTTCGGATGGCACAGCAGATTTCGACAACCTACTGCCCAATCTTATCAAGTTGTTCTGAAGAATAGAGGAGAGTTTGTAAAGATGGCTGATCTTTTTTACTAAAAGTCCTTTCTTTAGTGCAGTCAGCTCCTCCCTAAACGATACTGACTGACAAAACTGAATGATTGCATTTTCCGCTTCCTGCAGGTTTTCATCAGAGAGAGATCCTTTGTCACATTTTATCTCCTTTTTATCCAGACCTGTGTTTTTGCGAGCGTTGAGCCAGGCTTTGAAACGTAGCATCCACGCGACAGCTCTTTTGAGGCGATGCCACTGGGAGTAGTACGTGAGCAACTTGTTGACTGTGTCTGTGCAATCCTCCTTGGTGGTAACAGTAACCGCAAGTACTTTCACATCAGGGTCGCTGGCTGTGAGGCGCAACTCTGGAACTTTAGGCCACTGAGGCTCAGGGAGACGGAGGAACTCTGGCCCTGACAACCAGACTTCATCTCTCATGAAGCGACTTGCGGTGATGCCTCTTGATACACAATCAGCTGGATTCATGTAACCGTTCACGTACCTCCACTGGGAATCCTCTGAAGCAGATCGAATAACTGCGACTCTGTTTGCGACAAAGGTTGTGAATCTTGAGGTTTCATTGTTTATATATTTTAGGAGAGATGTGCTGTCAGTCCAAAACACAGATGGTTCAAGTGAGAGCTCCATTTCTTCCTGCATCATCCGGTCTATCCGTACAGCTACAGTGGCCGCCGTAAGTTCCATTCTTGGAATGGTCAAAGGTTTGAGTGGAGCCACTCTAGCCTTACCTATGATGAAAGAACAACAAACCGTGTTGGCTTTGTTCACCATTCGCAGATAGGAGACTGTACCATAACCACTTTCGCTTGCATCTCCAAAGTGGTGAAGTTGTGCTGATACTGGATGCCCAAAGTCATGCGGCTTGATACATCTCTTAACCTTGTAGTCTCTTAACAGATACAAGTCGTTTACCCAGCTGGTCCATTTTTTAAGGTGTTCTTCGGGGATGCTTTCATCCCATCCGAGTCTCAATCCAGTTAGTGTTTGTAAGATTTGCTTAGCAGGGAGGATGACAGGAGCCAGCATACCCAGTGGGTCGTAAATGGAGCTAACAGTAGACAAAATACCTCTCCGGGTAAGTGGTTTGTCCGGTAGATTAAGCTTAAATTGGAAGCAGTCCTCCTCAGTACACCATTGTACACCCAGAGCCCTCTCGACAGAATGTCTCGATCAAAATCCAGATCCTTGATTTCCTTTGATCTACTTTCTTCAGGTAGTGACAGGAGTAAAGTTCTGTTGTTGCTGACCCATTTGTTTAACTTAAAGCCACCCTTACCACACAGGACAATGAGTTCACGAGCGAGTTCAAGTGCTTCCTCTTCGTTCTCAACTGATTTTAGGCAATCGTCCACATAAAAATTTCTTAGCACAGAAGAAATTGCTTCAGGGCTAAATCCATCCACATTGTCTCTAGCACACTGTTGCAATGCAAAGTTGGCACAACTAGGTGAGGATGTTGCACCGAAAATGTGTCATAAAATAACACTGTGAATGTTAGAAATTAACACCCTCAGTGAAAAGGAATAACACCAGTTTAGTGAAAAAAAACTCTTAAATGTGTTAAAAAAACAACACTCTGAGTGTTACATTTTTAACACTATTATGGAGTTAAAATATTAACACTGTCCAAAGTGTTAATTTAACTCTGACCTGGTGAGGATTATATAAACTCAGGGAAAGTGTTAAATTTGACACTATGGGAGTTGAAATAACACTGACGTTTTTGCTGTGAAGTCAGCATTGAGATGTGTGTTATTCAGACATATTTACACCTGTGCTAGTAATTTGACCACTCTGTTAACCTTTGAACTGACTCATATATGACACAGGAGTCAAGATGGATGAGACATTTGTAAGTATTTTATTCTGCAATGGGACACAACTATTCAGTTCAGGAAGCTAGATGGCTTGCTTCCACCACATCATGAACACCATACTTTGCTGTAGGTTACTTTGTTGAATTCAAAAACTTAAAATTGCAGGCTTTAGTTTGTGCTCATGTTGTAATCTTACAATAAAATAAAATTTCAATTGAAATAAAATAGATTAGATTAAACAATTAAACAAAAACTTGAATGGATTCTTTGAAATAGAAAAAATCCCATGCTTTACATGACCATAGTTTATTAGAGGGAATCATTTATATATTGTCCTCTGCTGCCACCCTCAGTAATGTTAGAGCAACAGTAGGCAAACTGCTTTAGCTCAGTCAACAAGAACAAATAAATGCTTTTTACATGATATAACTATACTCCACATATTTTAATATACAGCCATGTGTATAAATAATAAATAAATAGTAAAATAACACCCAAGTGCATACTGGGGATTTTCTTTCGGCTTCTCAAACAAACAGCAAAGGAGATCAGTGCCTCAGGAATGTTAGAGAAACAGTAGGCAAACTGGTTTAGCCCAGTCAACAAGAACAAATGAATGCTTTATAAATGCTATAACTATAATCTAGTTCACATATTTGAACATATAATGATATGTAGAAATAATAAATAAAAGCTAAAATAACACCCAATGTGAATACTATTTTCTTTAGGCTACTCAAACAAGCTGCAAAAGAGATCAGTGCTTCATTAGTGTTGCCTGACCTCCTTCTTAACTTATAGGTGTCTAACGCCTGGTGACGTCACATGCGTGGTGGCGTTTATTAGACGTGTGGTGGTGTTTATTAAACGCCAGGTGGCGCCAAGAACACATGAGAATTGTGATGTATTATGACCCTTTTGGCTATCCATACAGGAATTCTAACGCGTTGTCGCCACGTCGCCATCAAAAAATTGTGCGTTTAGAGGCCCATGCTCCATGGCTGCAGCAATCCTCAACAGACTTGAGGAGATGCGCCCGAGAGGAGCAGCAACGTTGCCACCGATCAAGACGGGTATTTATTACTTTGCCGCATCCCGGACAGCTCCCGCTGGCGTGCGCCAGGCAAATCCACCGTCATAATAGCAATCCGCCATGGAACAAGCGCGCCTGCTCTTAAAGGGAATGTGAGATGACGCTCCGATTGGTTTATTGCACGTTACGCCCAAACCACATCTAGCTACTTCAGACCAACCCATTTTAGATTTGCGTCGGGCGCAAGAGTCATTTATCCCGCCGGCATAATAGCAACAGCGCCTGAGATCCGCCCAAAAAGCTACTTGCGTTTCACGTTTGATACTTGCGTTTGAGATTGTTAAAATAGGGCCTGATATCTTTAAGGTTAAAGTTGGTGGGTTCAAAAAAGTAAGACTCCAAATCTGTCTAAAATCTTTTGGATATTTCAAAATAAAAAAGGTGAAATATTCTATTTCCAAAATGTACAGGAAGAGTCAATGTCGGCAAATTTTGCAACAAGGTGATTAGTAGGGTATATGTTATGTAAAATGTTGAGGTGTATTTCCTTAGCTTTGTTAGAAACACAGTACTTATACGGTAGAAGCCAAGCCCTTTTCTAATTTATGTTCTCAATTTTAGATCTCCACAAAAACTGTATTCTTTCTCTGAAAAATTCTTTGAATATGCTTATTGTTACACTTTATGTGCGTTAGTTAAATTCCATCCAATGATAGTAAAGGCTGTGATATATTGTGTGCACACTAACTCAAGTAATTTTTTATAAGTAGAATTAAACCATTTGGGATTGCACAAGTTGAATAATTAAATTCTTTGAAAGGAATTGGAAAGCTGTGTGCATTCATAAACTGTTCATAGGATACCATATCACCAGATTCATCGAAAAGATTAAGAATGTGATTTAAAACTTTGGAACCATTTAAGAAAAAATAAGGATTTGTTCCCAATAAGTATGTTACAATTGTTCCATAGGAAAGTCTTGTGCGGTGAAAAATGTGGACAAAAGCTTCCAAGCTAGCAGGGCTTGCTGATGGACTTTTGATAAATTAATTGGCAATTTATTTGGCAGAAAATTACATTTTAAAATGAAAGAAAGACCTCCAATTTTGTTAAAAATGTGATTTGGGATAAAATACCAAATTGACTCAGGGTTTTTAAGACATCTTTTTAACCAATTAACTTTAAAGGTGTTCACAGTGTCAATGGAATCTAGCACTTCAAGACCTCCTTCTGCTTTACTACTGGAAAGTAAATTTTTCTTTAGCTTATGTGACTTATTTTTACAAATAAAAATCCAGAAAAATTGGTTTGGCTGTTGAATCATTTACAAATAAGGATGGATACACGATACGAGATAGGCCCTCTGCTTTAGAGAGGAGAACTCTGCCCAAAATAGATAAATCCCTTAGAAGCCAGATGTTAAAAATAGTTTTAGTCTTATTTATTCTACTTGAAAAATGAAGATGTTGTCTAGCAATAAGATTTCTAGTTATAAATATGCCCAGGTACTTAACGGAATCCTTAACCTTTAAACACTGTTCGTTGCTACCCCCCTTAATTTACTGTTTGCGGTCAAATTTGACCTGGACAGTTTTAACTGCTCTTATTTTAACATAAATACCAATAAAATTGACAAAAAGTATTTTTAATAGAACATTTATTGTAAAAATAACCTTATTAGGACATTAACATCTACAACATGTGTGTATGTTTGTGTGTGTGTCTGTTTGTGTTTGTGTGGGTGTGTGTCTGTGTGAGCGTGCATGCATGTGTGTGTTCAAATGCCTTTTGTGAAGGATATCATAAGGTCTTGAGGCAATCTAATGAAAAATGCCATATTTATGCTACAGGGAATGTGTAAATCTGTCATTTTTGACCAATAATAATAAGCAGTAATATTATAAATCATCATGTTGTTGTTTGTTAACAATTACAATAACTTATAACTGAAGTTTAATTTCCTGTTTATCACTGCTGGTTGTTATGAAGTGTTACTGCTCCTCTGATCTCTGTTGTCAGTGTTTCTGGTTCTACAGGATTCTTTCTGTCTTCTCTTCTGTACCCCGCCTCCTCCTCTTCCTCCTGATGAAGCTGAAACAGGTTTGTTGTTTTGCTGTCAGAGACAAAGGTTTCAGTTGACACACGCAATAAGATGTCTTAGTGTCCCAGTCTTCCAGGTCGAGCTGCAGCATGAGAAACCCTCCAATCAGAGCAGTCAAGTACGTAAGTGTTTCACTTTTTCATTTTCATATTGTGTTGAGTTCAGGGAGCAGAGAGTCTGTCTGTTTTCTCTCCACATTAGTTATCTGCTCAGGCAGCTGCTGTAACTTCACACTGTGCTATTAGTACTTTTACTGCAGTAACATGTCTGAATACTTGCTTTAATCTCAGAAGGAAAGCTTGTACTTGTTATTGTCCTCCATTTATCTGACAGTGTGTTACTCTGCACATTCACAGTTGACACACAAAGTATTAATCAGCAGTTCAAATCTGACCTCCGAGTATCTGAATGAAAATGTTTCTCTGGGCCCAGCCTTCTCTTCACAGACACGCCCACTCTATGATAATGCCATCCAGTTATTATCAATTCAATTCAATTGAATTTTATTTATAGTATCAAATCATAACACGAATTATCTCGAGAAGCTTTACAGATAGAGTAGGTCGAGACCACACTCTATAATTTACAAAGCCCCAACAATTACAGTAATTCCCTCAAGAGCAAGCAGTGCGACAGTGGCGAGGAAAAACTCCCTCTTGGGAAGAAACCTCGGACAGACCCAGGCTCTTGGTAGGCGGTGTCTGACGGTGCCGGTTGGGGATGCGATGAACAGTGGCGATAATAGTCACATTAATAATGGAACAGTGACTTCAAATGGTAGTCGTAGTAGTTCATGTCATATCAGGGCGCTGCAGGGCGTTACAGGATGTAGCGTGGCCCAGCAGAGCATGGATGGACGTAGCAGGAAGCAGCAGGGTTCAGCAGGACGCAGCATGACATTGCAGGGCACCGCTGACCACGGCGACAGCTGCAACCAGGATCTTGGTGCCAACGTTCTCCAAGGAAATACGCTGGGGGAAAAAAACATAAGGACTCCGGGGAGTAAACTCCCCAGAAGCTAGGATTAATAACAAGCATTTCTGGAACATTTCTGGATGCACACAAATGGTAAGTCCCCCGGCAGTCTAGAACTATAACAGCGTAACTAAGAGAGACAGGTCATAAGGCATATCAGGCAGGTGATGTCCTGCAGGCCTGTCTGCTCTGACGCAGCCTTGTTGGCTGAAAACTTGTTCTGCATCTTTTCAGTGTAGCTCCTCTGATCTCTTTAGTCAGAGTATTTCTGGTTCTCCAGGATTCTTTCTGTCCTCTTCCTCCTCCTGACGAAGCTGCCTGAGTTCAGCTAGAAACCGGTTGGTTCTAGCTCTCCTCTTAAAATGATGAAACGCAGTGATGCCCCTTTGGCTCCCAGCCCTCAATGTGCTGTCTGTAATGTGGAGTTCTCTGCTGAGGTTTTCTCTGTTAAAGTCCAGAGAACAGCGAGCAGAGGGTCTGTCTGTTTTCTCTCCACGTTAGTTATCTGCTCAGCCAGCTGCTGTAACTTCACACTGTGCTATTAGTACTTTTACTGCAGTAAAATGTGTCAATACTTTCTTTAATCACAATAATCATCTTCTACTGATACATATCTGTACCTGCATGCCGGAGGCTAGAGAGAGGGGGGAGTTTGGGTTCTTCATTTTCTGTTGACAGCAAGTTTTACAGCAAACTCAAAGGTGAACAATTCACCACATCCATGTTAATACAGTAGGCCATTTTTCATGCTACTAGATTATGTTGTTTTAGTTTTTTCCTCTTTTCAAATGGACAATAAATCTGTAAACGCATATCACAGAGTGGAACTGAATTATTAAAACGGCGCGTCATAAAAGTGTTGATTGTTCCCTGACTCAGACTCTCAGCAGCTTACGGAGGTTTCAAAGAAGTGGCTCCACTTGTTATTGTCCTCCATTTATCTGACAGCGTGTTATTCTGCCGATTCACAGTTTACACACAAAGTATGAATCAGCAGTAAAACATGATGTAATGTTCCAGAGAATCAGCTCTCTCACTGCTACTTCTACATCAAGTACATTTAGTAACATAGCAGGACATTGGACAGAGTATTTTCACCGTGTAGTATTAATAGTTTGGAGTACTTCTTCCACGGCCTTCCAAGTCTGTTTAACAATAAAGTTTGTTCATCACATTTAAAACATGTTGGAACTCAACGTGTGGAAAGTTTCTCATGTTGCATTCACGGGACAAAATAAGAACAAACACACACTGACAACAACAACCACAGTTACACAGAGAGAAGAAACAAAGCTCTTATTGTGAAAATCTGCTTCCTGACAGGTGGAGCTGTGACTCATCAGGAAACAACTCACCGGAGTTCTTCTCTGTCAACTCTTTGGACTGTTTGAAGAAACTATAAGTTGCTGTTTGATACTTTAACAATATGTTTGTCTTTTGTCTCTTCAGGGTTTGTTTCTGGCTCTGTAATGTTAAATATGTTTCTATTTCACTTCTTAATTCCTGAGAAACTTTGGATGACTCTTGTGTTGAAGTACATCTAAATGTTGTAGCATGAACTACTACAGAGGAGGTTTTAAATACTTTGCCAGGTGTTTATACGTCTGTCTGTCACAACCGTGAGGCTGCAGTCAGAAAACTTTACAGCTTAGTAGTTGAGATCTAAATGAAGGCTGAGTTTGAAGATGGGTGGGGTCCGAGCCTTTCTCCTGCTGTCAGAAAACACACCGTCGTCTCCACCAGCGTAAAGTCAGACACAACAGCATTCTACGGTTTCCTCTGGAACCTTTCAGAATAAAATGTGGTGCCCTAAATGCCTCTGTTACTGTTGTAGTGGGAGGAGGAGGATGCACATGACAGAAAGGTGAGATTGATTCTCATAAGTCTCCTCTAGTCTCCATTAGAGGACAGAAAGATGACATTAGTCCTGGAGTCTTTACAATGTTCCTTTTCTCCAAGAAAGAGAAGGAATGACAGAGCAGGATGAGCAAAGAGCAGAAATCATTTAGTGAAGAGCTTCAGACTTTACCTTCTGCTTGATAGCTTCTAGTTTCTCCAGCAGCTTCTGTTTCTGGAGATTAAAAAGTGGTCTTCCTCTCTTTCTAACAGGACCCGTCAGAGACCAGACCCTGCTGAACCTGAATCCAGCTTTGAGTCCATGAAGAGTCACCGGTCCTGCTACTTTAAAAGAAATGGCGACCTGACCTTGAGTCGTGAATAGAAATGGAGGAGAGAGGATTGACAGAGAGACTTAAATGGAAGGAGGGAATTGCAATGGAAAGGGAAATTGAAATGTTAAGCAAGAGATTGATGTGAGTTGTGAACATCCAGCAAACTGGAACAAGTCTCATTGGATGTAACTACGTCCCGTCTGGGTTGTTGTGTCATGTCTGAAAGAAATTATGGTAGTGGATTTTATTTTTTTATTTAACCTTTATTTAACCAGGTAGGCCGTTGAGAACAGGTTCTCATTTGCAATGGCGACCTGGTCAAGAAAAGCATAAGCGTGCAAGACAACATACATTTTCACATTCAATACAATACATGAATACAGAATACAATAGGATACCTAAAGTGCAGATTAAGTAGGCATTACAAAGCCGGCGCAAAGTGAGGTGTAAGTAAGTCGATGGATATGCGAAAGTGAGATGGTAATAACACAATATACATGTATAGACAGTCTATATCACTGCTTAGATGTAGTAAAGAGTCAAAAAACAGTCAGTGCAAATTGTGGTCTAGTTAGTGATGTAGATCAGTTATAACGGAATATATATGAATAGACAGTCTATATAAATGCTGAAATCTAGTGAAGAATCAATATACAGTTAGTGCAAGTTGTGGTCTAGTTAGTGATGTAGATCAGTAATAACACAATATGCATGAATAGACAGTCTATATAAATGCTGAAATGTAGTAAAGAGTCAATATACAGTTGGTGCAGATTGTGGTCTAGATAGTGATGTAGATCAGTAGATGTACAAAACTTGTGTTACAACAAAGGTGGGAATAATAACAGTTGAGCATACCAGGGCTGATGACTGAAATGAGAATATTTTTGCAATATAATTTCCCTTCTCATTCAAAATATCTTTCTGTTTAGACAACTTTTTTATATATATATATATTTTTATTCAGATTTCAAAAGATATTTTTATTGAGTTTTGGACAGAAAGTAGTATTATTGGCATTTAATTATTAAATAGGCCTACATACATATTCATATAAATATTATATGCTGGGAGACTTTAACTGAAAACGTAACCATAAATAAATGTGTTTTTCTATCAGGACCCAGCAGAGACCAGAGTCTCCTGAATATGAACCTGAACCCAGCTGTGTGTCCTTTAAGAGTGACCGGTCACATCAAGGCCTCATTAACTTTAAAGGAGAGCAACCTTCTGCTGAAAAGAGGTAAGTTGTTAATATAATATTACTGATTCATGTTTTAACTTTTATGTATCCAGATAAGTTTTTGGAGTTTAGTTTATTTCAGCATCTTTCTTCTTCACATCCATTTATATTCTCAAATCTTAAAGTTGTGCAGTTAAACCAGTCTTCAATGCTTGACTTTAGGTAAATATTGGATCTGGTTTGGTCCAATATATTCTCTGGTGTTTTTAGTTTTCTAACCCAGTTTTTTGTATAGTTTATTGAACTTCTTTGTGTTAATCTTGTTTTAGTTGCTGCTTGTATCTCCAGCTGTTTTTGTGTCTGAATACTAAAAAGTGAATTTCCATGTTTTCCGTGTTGGTCTTACTCTCTGTGTAACAGGATCCATCAAAGACCAGACTCTGCTGAACCTGAACCCAGCTGTGTGTCCTTCAAGAGAGAACGGCTCAATGATTTTAAAGGTCAACAACCCACTGCTGAAAAGAGGTAAGCTGCTAATAATATTCTAATATTGCTGATTAATGTTTCAACTTGTATGTATCCAGAGACGTTTTGAAATTTATTTTCAGTATCTTTCTTCTTCACATATATTTATATTATATTATAATCTGAAAACTGTCCAGTAAGACCAGTCTTCAACTGTAGATCTCAATTTAATATTGGACCTGATTTGGTCCAATATTATCTGGTGTTTTAGCCCCAAAAAAGGGGCTTGTTTGTGCGATAGACTAGAGACTCTATACTACATTTAACAATTATTTATTAAACACTAAATATTACATTTAAATAATATATAATTAATAAATTATATCTCTATATATGTGGCTATCTGCCACATGGGGAGTACATGTTTGTACTAAAATAGTTCTGTTTTTCAGTCTTAATTTTAGCGAAGGTGCAGCTACTTTCTTCTCTTGCTCTGCTGTCTGCATGTCGGAGCTTCGTGGGGGGCGGACCGACACACACACAAACACTGGTGCACACAGCAGATGCCAGCCGCCACGTCACTTCTGTTTACTGATAGCTATTGTTTACCTCAGGCTAATTAATTAGCTAGTAAGTGGCGATTTCTGGCAGCCAGCCTTCCAAAAGATAGAACAATAAAATGAAATGTTAACCAATCATTAACCATTGACCGACAAGCAGGAAACGGAGTCTGAGTTCACCTATCCAGGAGGCTCTGACACCCTTTCCGCACTTCCTGTCCATGGATAGCTGTAGGCTTGTACCGGTTAATGTTCTGTGCATTGTTGGACACATGCAGCCACTTTCCTGAAACCACTTGCGAGACTGACAAGTCCACAGCAGCCTGTGGCGTTTATGTCTGAGCCTGTCTCCACTGCCTCCACCTGCAGGTTGTCAACTATGTGGTTTGGAATGAAAGGGAGAAAACAGGACAGAGTACCACGACGGAGAACACTCATATACATGTTTTTTTTTTGAAGATGCAATTAAGGCGGCAGGCGTGTGTTGCTTAGGCAGCTGCCTTATCTGTAAAGTGCTGCGGGAAACCCCGGTTTGCCAAAATCGTTTTGAAGCCAACAAGAAGGTTTTTCACCGTTGACTCCCCAAGCTTCTTCTACCTACAAATGTTTGCTTCCATGACAGCAGTACCACCAACACTTTAATGTCAGGGGAAACCATCTGACTCAATCTTGTAATCAACACATTAAGTCACAGGAAATTTTGTCTGCGTGGACAGACATAATGTGAGCTAATTCTTCCTAATTCCTCCACAGAGTGGACCAGGAGAGATCAGAGGTTCCCAGTGGTGAGTCTACCCAGCAGCATCAAACCCATTTGGACTCTATATTTATAAATGGGACGTTTACTAATGTCTCCAGAGAAGGGTCAAAGTATGTTCCTGTTTCTTTATAAATCCTTACTGACATTCTTTGTTGTGTGTTGTTTCAGGAAGTCGTTCTGGAGTTTGTAAGCGTAAACTCAAATCTAACCTAAACAAGAAGTTCCATTGTGTGTTTGTGGGGATTGCTAAAGCAGGAAACCCAACCCTTCTGAATCAGATGTTCACAGAGATCTACATCACAAAGGGAGGGACTGCAGATGTCAATGATGAACATGAGGTCAGACAGATTGAAACTAGGAAACCAGACAGACCACAAACAACAATCAAACAAGAAGACATCTTTAAAACCCCACCTGGAAGAGTTGAACCAATCAGAACAGTGATGACAAAGGGAGTGGCTGGCATCGGGAAAACAGTCTTAACACAGAAGTTCACTCTGGACTGGGCTGAAGACAAAGCCAACCAGGACATCCAGTTCACATTTCCATTCACCTTCAGAGAGCTGAATATGCTGAAAGAGAAAAGGTTCAGCTTGGTGGAACTTGTTGATTACTTCTTTAGTGAAACCAAAGAAGCAGGAATCTGCAGGTTTGAAGAGTTCCCAGTTGTGTTCATCTTTGACGGTCTGGATGAGTGTCGACTTCCTCTGGACTTCCTCAACACTGAGATCCTGACTGATGTTACAGAGTCCACCTCAGTGGGTGTACTGCTGACAAACCTCATCAGGGGGAATCTGCTTCCCTCTGCTCAGCTCTGGATAACCACACGACCTGCAGCAGCCAATTAGATCCCTCCTGAGTTTGTTGACATGGTGACAGAGGTCAGAGGGTTCACTGACCCACAGAAGGAAGAGTACTTCAGGAAGAAATTCAGAGATGAGGAGCAGGCCAACAGAATCATCTCCCACATCAAGACATCACGAAGCCTCCACATCATGTGTCACATCCCAGTCTTCTGCTGGATCACTGCTACAGTTCTGGAGGCTGTGTTGAAGACCAGAGAGGGAGGAGAGCTGCCCAAGACCCTGACTGAGATGTACATCCACCTCCTGGTGGTTCAGTCCAAAATGAAGAACATCAAGTATGATGGAGGAGCTGAGACCGATCCACACTGGAGTGAAGAGAACTGGAAGATGATTGAGTCTCTGGGAAAACTTGCTTTTGAGCAGCTGCAGAAAGGTAACCTGATCTTCTATGAATCAGACCTGACAGAGTGTGGCATCGATATCAGAGCAGCCTCAGTGTACTCAGGAGTGTTCACACAGATCTTTAAAGAGGAGAGAGGACTGTACCAGGACAAGGTGTACTGCTTCATCCATCTGAGTGTTCAGGAGTTTCTGGCTGCTCTTCATGTCCATCTGACATTCATCAACTCTGGATTCAACGTGCTGACAGAAGAACAAATAACCTCCCGCTCCCGGTGGTCTGAAGTGTTCAGAGACAAATCAACACGTTTCTACCACAGTGCTGTGGACAAGGCCTTACAGAGTCCAAATGGACACCTGGACTTGTTTCTCCGCTTCCTCCTGGGTCTTTCACTGCAGACCAATCAGACTCTCCTACGAGGTCTGATGACGCCGACAGGAAGTAGCTCACAGACCAATCAGAAAACAGTTGAGTACATCAAGAAAACGATCAGTGAGAATCTCTCTGCAGAGAGAAGCATCAATCTGTTCCACTGTCTGAATGAACTGAATTATCGTTCTCTAGTTGAGGAGATCCAACAGGCCCTGAGATCAGGATGTCTCTCCACAAATGAACTGTCTCCTGCTCAGTGGTCAGCTCTGGTCTTCATCTTACTGTCATCAGAGAAAGATCTGGATGTGTTTGACCTGAAGAAATACTGTGCCTCAGAGGAGACTCTTCTGAAGCTGCTGCCAGTGGTCAAAGCCTCCAACAAAGCTTTGTAAGTGGGATGTATTCATCAATAAATACTCTTTATATCTTTCAACAGGAGAAAACAATAAATAACTTGTTTCCTTCCTATTGTCTCTCCAGACTGAGTGGCTGTGACCTGTTAGAGAGAAGTTGTGAAGCTCTGTCCTCAGCGCTCAGCTCTAGTCTGAGAGAGCTGGACCTGAGTAACAACAACCTGCAGGATTCAGGAGGGAAGCTGATCTCTGTTGGACTGAATAGTCCATATTGCACACTGGAGACTCTCAGGTCAGATCAAGAACAATAATCTTTGAAAACACATTATTGAAAAATACTTTGGAAACATTCAAAAAATGTGAATGTTTCCACTGTAATTTATTCTGATTTAGAATCACTTCATAAAGAATAAAATATGAACTGTGGCTGAGATCCATAAATTATTTATAATTTACTATCATGTGACTTTGATTACTGGACGCTTGTTTATTCCTGATTATACAACAAGTAGATCCGCCCAGACAATCTGATTGGTCAACTAGACATTTTGAACGTACTCAAATCAGCATGACAGCACATCCAGAGCCATTTGAGCACACCTGGTGCATTACATGAAATATTACTCAGCCATTTCCATCGCAACATTGTAACTTCCAGAGCTGAATAAAAAAAACAGTAACGTTAGCCTACAACATTGATACAATGGATTGTTTTGTTTTTAATTTTCATTTATATGGAGGACGTAGTTTTGATGAATGGTTGGAAGAGGATTAGAAGTGAATCATTGGATGAAACAACATTTTTACAACACTCTGAACTGTTACTGGAATAGTTTGGGTTACATCAGCTGTTTTGTTCACATCAGCTGTTTAGATAACATCAACTATTTGGATAACATCAGCTGTTGGATCACATCTGCTGTTTCGATCACATCAGCTGTTTGGATAACATCAGCTGTTGCATCACATCATCACTGACACGTCAATAATGATGTTCACAGACGTATAGTAGCTAAATCTATCCATGAAAAAAATATTTTTTTCAGTAGATATTTTAGTTATAACCAGATTAAGTCAGCCAAGCACGTTAGTGTTTATATGTGTGGTAGTTTTTATGTTTTGGAAAATTCCACAATTTCTACTGTTACAAAGCTAACGCTAAGCTTAATCTGACTGGCTGTCTTACATTTAACAGGGAGGGACTAGAATTCGTCTCTGTTGCTTTTCTTTATTTTGAGAGTGAATAGCTCCACAATATGAATACAGTTTGATTATAACTTTTATTTAGTTGTTAATTTAAACATGCTGAGAAGGGATTTCATATACTGTATCACTAAAAGTCTAGACTCAACATATAAACACAATCGTTATGTCTTCTTATATGATATTTCTCTAAACTTTAAGCTTTATTGAATTTAAACCGCCCTTCTCATGTTCGGATTTAAAATGTAACAATTCAGAAATCCTTGAATGTTTCCAAAGCATTTTTTTCTTATTTCTAATATGTCATAAAGCATAAAGTATGAACTATGGCTGCAATTGAGAACCACATTTTTTTTTAAATCGTATGTGAATTTGAATACTGGATGTCTTTTTACACCTCATTCAGTCAAAATTAGTTATGTTTCCAACTTGTTTAGAATAATATTTCAAGAACGTGTTTAAACAGGATTTTATATTCTCTATCACCCAAAGTCCAGACTTAACATTTAAACACAAATGTTATCTGTCTTCTTTATTTCCGTCCCTCCAAAAAAGCTCTGTGTCATTTATTCATCAATAAATCCTCTTCTATCTTTCAACAGGAGTTAAATATAAATAACTTATTTCTTCCTGTTGTCTCTCCAGACTGAGTGGCTGTAACCTGTCAGAGAGAAGCTGTGAAGCTCTGTCCTCAGTTCTCAGCTCTCAGTCCTCTAGTCTGAGAGAGCTGGACCTGAGTAACAACAACCTGCAGGATTCAGGAGGGAAGCTGATTTCTGTTGGACTGAAGAGTCCACACTGCACACTGGAGACTCTCAGGTCAGGTTAAGAACAATAATCTTTGAAAAAACAGTATTGAAAAATACTTTGAAAACAAAAATGTGAATGTTTCCAAAGGAATTTGTTTTGATTTAGAATCACTTCATAGAGAATGAAATATGAACTGTGGCTGAGATCCAGAAATAATATATATCACGTGAGTTTGAATACTGGACGTCTGTTTATTCCTTCAATGTTTCCAACTTGTTTACGATAGAGCAGAAGATATTTAAACATGCTGAGAAAGAATTTCATATACTGTATGACCAAAAGTCCAGACTCAACATTTAAGCAGAAATGTTATTTGTCTAATATGATATTTCTCTAAACTTTAGGCTTCATTTTTTATTTAAACTGCCCATGAATTCATCAATAAATACTCTGCTATCTTTCAACAGGAGTTAAATATAAATACCTTGTTTGTTTCATTTTGTTCCTCCAGACTAAGTGGCTGTAACCTGTCAGAGAGAAGCTGTGAAGCTCTGTCCTCAGTTGTCAGCTCCCAGTCCTCTAGTCTGAGAGAGCTTGACCTGAGTAACAACAACCTGCAGGATTCAGCAGGGAAGCTAATCTCTGTTGGACTGAAGAGTGCACATTGCACACTGGAGACTCTCAGGTCAGATCAAGAACAATAATCTTTTAAAACACAGTATTCTATTCTGATTTAGAATCATTTCATAAAGAATGAAATATGAACTGTGGCTGGGATCCAGAAATCATCTATATTTTAATATCATGTGACTTTGATTACTGGACGTTTGTTTATTCCTGATTATATAACAAGTAGGTCCGACCAGACAATCTGATTGGTCAACTAGACATTTAGAACGTACTCAAATCAGCCATTTGAGCAAACCTGGTGCATCACATAAAATATTACTCGGCCATTTCGATGGCAACAACGGACTTAGTTTTGAATGGTTGGAAGAGGATGAGAAGTGAATCATTGGATGAAATGACACTTTTACAACACTCAGGTACAGGTACAGTAACTGTTACTGGAATAGTTTGGATCACATCAGCTGTTTGATCACATCAGTTGTTTGGATCACACCAGCTGTGCCACTGACACGTCAATAATTATGGTCACAGCCGTATAGTAGCTAAATCTATCCATGAAAAAAATATTTTTTTCAGTAGATATTTTAGTTATAACCAGATTTAGTCAGCCAAGCACATTGGTGTTTATATGTGCGGTAGTTATGAGGTTTAGAAAATTCCACGATCTCTACCGTTACAAAGCTAACGTTAGCTTAAGATTACTGGCTGACTACTGTTTAACAGGGAGGGACTACAAATCATCTCTGTTTCTTTTCTTTATTTTGAGATTAAATTGCCCCACAATATGAATACATTTTGATTATAACTTTTATTTAGTTGGAAACCATTGTTGTATAATCGCTTTATTACACAAGAGGGTTTGATTTGATGTCATATTATCACTGCAGTCATGCTTACGAACCTCGGTTGCAGCGCCTCGGTCCTGGCCACATCACTGTCGCACTAATAATGACGTTAAATCAAACCCTCTCGTGTAATATTGCTTAATTCAGTCACGATTAATTATCATGTTTCCAACTTGTTTAATGTAGAGCAGCTGATATTTAAACATGGTGAGAAAGGATTTAATTTACTGTTGCACCAAAAGTTTAGACTCAATATATAAACACAATCATTATTTGTCTTCTTATATGATATTTCTCTAAAAGTTAAGCTTTATTAAATTTAAACTGCCCTTATCATGTCATGTTAACAATTCGGAAATCATTGAATGTTTCGAAACCATTTTGTTCTTATGATAATATATCATAAAGCACGAAGTATGAATTATGGCTGAGATTCAGAACCTCATTTTTTTTAAATCTTATGTGAATTTAAATACTGGATGTCTTTTTACACCTCATTCAGTCACAATTAGTTATCATGTTTCCAATTTGTTTAGAAAATTGATTTTATGTTCTCTGTCACCAAAAGTGCAGACTTAACACTTAAACACAAATGTTATCTGTCTTCTTCATTACCGTCCCTCCAACAAAGTTCTGTAAGTGTGATATATTCATCATTAAATACTCTGCTGTCAACAGGAGTTAAATATAAATATATTGTTTCTTTCCGGTTGTCTCTCCAGACTGAGTGGCTGTAACCTGTTAGAGAGAAGTTGTGAAGCTCTGTCCTCAGTTCTCAGCTCCCAGTTCTCTAGTCTGAGAGAGCTGGACCTGAGTAACAACAACCTGCAGGATTCAGGAGGGAAGCTGATCTCTGTTGGACTGAAGAGTCCACACTGCACACTGGAAACTCTCAGGTCAGATCAAGTTACTGTTTGTCTTTAATTATATACACTACTGTTCAAAGGTTTTAGAACACCCCAATTTGTTTTGTTTTTTATTGAAATTTTAAGAGTTCAAGTCCAATGAATAGCTTGACATGGTACAAAGGTAAGTGTTGAACTGCCTGAGGTTAAAAAAAGTAAGGTTACCCAAAACTGAAAACATAATGCACCTTTCAGTATTTTACAAAAAGGCGTTTATCAGGGAACAAGAAATGGGTAAACAATGTAAAGCTGTTCTGCAGTAATGGAGGTTGATCAAGCTTTGAAAGTTGGTGCTACCAATTCCCACAGGTGTTCCAACTTGTCTGGATTACTTACGTGAGCATTATTTGAACAGTATTGTACTGCAGAAAGTAATTTGTTGCCATAAAAATGGCGGGGAAAATGCAATTAACAATGGAAGAGAGACAGACCATCATAACACTTAAGAATGTTGGTCTTTCCTACAGAGAAATTGCGAAGAAAGTCAACGTGTCAGTGAGTACAGTATTCTTCACCATCAAAAGGCACTTAGAAACTGGGGGAAACTCTGACAGGAAGAGGTCTGGCAGACCCAAAAGCCAAAACAGAATCAGAAGACAAGTTTCTGAGAGTCAACAGCTTGCGTGATAGGCGGCTCACAGGACAACAGCTTCAAGCACAGCTTAATAGTGGTCATAATAAGCAAGTCTCAGTTTCAACTGTAAAGAGAAGACTTCGAGCTGCAGGTTTGATAGGTCGAGTTGCAGCAAGAAAGACATTGTTAAGATGTTAGAATAAGAAAAGGAAGCTTGCCTGGGCCCAGAAACATCGTCAATGGACTACTGAAGACTGGAAGAAGGTGTTATGGACTGACGATTCAAAATTGTAAATCTTCAGTTCATTGCGCAGGATTTTTGTACGCCGTCGAGTAGGCGAAAGGATGGTGTGACATCAACTGTCAAACATGGAGGAGGAAGCATGATGGTCTGGGGCTGTTTTGCTGGATCCAGGGTCGGTGATTTGTACAGAGTGAAAGGCACCCTGAACAAAAATGGCTACCACAGCATTTTGCAGCGCCATGCAGTACCCTCTGGTATGCGCCTAGTTGGTCAGGGGTTCATCCTACAGCAAGATAATGACCCAAAACTGTGATGGTTGGGTTCTGGCTGGCTGTGAGTTCCTGATTTATTTTCTATTGTTTTTTTTTTTTTTTTTTTTTTCTTTTTTTCTTTTTTTTGTTCTCTCTGTTTTCCCAAACTTTCTTTTTTCCTGTGCGCGCACACTGTGCGATTGCACACCTGCCTGCCTGCTCACAACCATTCCTCCCGCCAGACACACCTGCCTCTCATCTACAATCAGGCACAGTACTTTAACCCCGGCTCAACTCACCATCTTCGCTTGATCATTGTTTCTGCCTTCATGTCATCTCTTCCATCCCTCTGTCTCCAGTCAGCTGGCCTCATCCTCCAGTCCCTTCCTCGCGGCTCCCTGCTCCACACTACCTCCGCTCCTCGCCTTGCTTCTCCCTGCTCCTCAGTCCTCAGATTCCAGCGCCCTTCCTTGAGCTCCTCGCCGTCTCCCCGTTCTCCCTGAGCTCCCTAGCTACCCCAGTCTCAGCCTGTGCCCATACCCTGCTCCTTGGCGTCCACCTCCTCACAGCCCTCTCCCTATCCCTTTTTCCCTTTATTTTCTAATAAACATTTTGTTGTTACTGACTTGTTTGGGTCCGTTCTGTCACTCCCTGTAACAAAAACATAAGTCCAAGCTATGCCAGAACTACCTTAGCAAAAAAGTATAAGATGGTAAGCTTAAAAACATGGAGTGGCCAGCACAGTCACCAGACTTAAACCCCATTGAGCTGGTTTGGGATGAACTGGTGTGAGAAAAGTGAAAGCAAAGCAACCTACAAGTGCCACACATTTATGGCAACTTCTAAAACAGAGTTGGGAAGAACTTTCTGAAGAATATTTGATTTCCATTGTAGAAAGAATGCCACGAGTGTGTTCAGCTGTTATATCTACTTTGATGAGTCAAACATTTAGAATACACTTTGGTTTATAAATTGATTCCATGATTTCTTTTTTAACTTAAATTGTTCATTTGTTCTATTCTTTAATTTCAGAGTACAATAAGACATTGAACTGCATGAATTTCAATAAAAACCTGGAAAAATTGTGTGTTCTAAAACTTTTGACCGGTAGTGTATATAATATAAACTTTAAGCTTCATTTAAGTAAACAGCCCTTCTCGTGTCAGGACTAATTTTGGAAAATCTTTGAATGTTTCCAAAGTATTTTGTTTTTATTTATAATCATATGTCATAAAGCATGAAATTTGATCTGTGGCTCCTTTATATTTTAATATCATGTGACTTTGATTCATGATTCAGTCTTGATTAGTTATCTACAACTTATTGAGAATAAAACAAAGGATTTAAACTGAAAGGGATTTAATATACTAAATATACCAAAAGATCAGACTCAACATTTAAACACACATGTTATCTGTCTTGTTTCCTGTCATCTCTCCAGACTGAGTGTCTGTAATCTGTCAGAGAGAAGCTGTGAAGCTCTGTCCTCAGTTCTCAGCTCCCAGTCCTCTAGTCTGAGAGAACTGGACCTGAGTAACAACAACCTGCAGGATTCAACAGGGAAGCTGATCTCTGTTGGACTGAAGAGTCCACACTGCAAACTGGAGAATCTCAGGTCAGGATTTATTAACCCATTCAACTGATGACAATTTAAAATATTATTAACTGTATTATTAATTATATAATTATTAATTTCTAGACTCAGAGTTACTTTCCATGATGATTTTCCATTGTTTACTTTTGTTGTTAAATAATTAAATAGAACAGCTGGTTTTAAATCTGGACCAAAATATACCTGGACAACAAACAAACATAAAATAAACACATGGCTCTATGTGTTGCCAGAGGTTTCCTGTGTGTTGTTTTGTGTTTGCAGTCTGTCAGGCTGTCTGATCTCAGAGGAAGGGTGTTCTTCTCTGGTCTCAGCTCTGAGCTCCAACCCCTCTCATCTGAGAGAGCTGGACCTGAGCTACAATCATCCAGGAGACTCGGGAGTGAAGCTACTGTCAGCGGGACTGAAGGATCCTCTCTGGACATTGGACACTCTCAGGTACAAACACTGATGAATATAAAAAGGAAATATTTCGTGGTTTTAAGAAACATCCTTTTTCCATCTTTCCCGGGATCAAATCAGTTTCAACTCAAAAGATAAAAGGTCCAGGACATGTTTAGCCTAGCTTAGCACAAAGCAATGTGCTTTAAGGCGCTGACACAGCAACCCGATTATCGGCCGTCAGTCTGGCGAGGTCAGTGACTCAAGTCTGTTTGGTGTGTTCCGTGCTGTCGTCAGTCGGAGGAGCCGTCGGTCTTCATTTGGGTCGATTTGACTTGTTGAATTGGAAGGAGGGCAGGTGGACTCAATGACCAATCTGACGAAAATCTTTTAAACTGACCTTTGTCGATCTGAAATGAAGACAGATTCAGCAACTGCATGACCTATTTCTCGCTTAAATTGTTTTCAGAAACACGTTTCGTTGAACTATTTTTGTAACATATGAGATCATATTCCGAACGAGCTGCCATTATGGTCTGGCTTTGAAATTCGGGAGAAACCAGATCCACCTGACACGTTCTTCCAATCAGCAACCGGTTTTAATTTTTTTGGGCGGCAATACAGATTAGTGCAGCCTGCTGTTATGAAGATGTATTAGGTCTTGTGCACGCGCAGAACGTACACTCAAGTCGGCGTCGTTTCTGTGTGTTCTGAGGCACTTTTTTGACCAACTTGGGGAGGCAGTCAGTCCGACTGCCTTTTCTGCCGAAGGTCGGCCGTCGGGTCGGTGTGTCAGAGCCTTTATACGCTGTGAGAAGAGTGTGTGCATGAAGCATTTATTTACTCTTTAAAATGTCAGTTGCCAGTGCTGCATGGCTCATGTGATCGATCAGAGTCATACACTGACGTCTGGACCAATTATTGTACAAAGTTCCTCTTGTGCTGGGAGAGTACCAACTCTAAGTTCAAAAAGTCCCTCAAAATACTCTTTCCTAGTTGCTGCGGTGCAAACACAATATGTGTGTGTATGAGAGTGATGTAATGTTGATGTTTCTCTACAGAGACAGGTCCACTGTTGCACCAAATGCTTGCTCTTGGGGGAATTGTTGGGTCTCTGTAAATTATAGTGTGGCAGTGGCGCCGGAATCTGTAATCCTGTATGGGAGTACGTACATTTTTTCTATGATACACCTCATCTAATGATAACAATGTGTAAATGCGCACATAGTCTGTTCTACTCTCTTCTATGTTATATTTTCCTCATTATTTATGTTATTTATATATATATATATATATATATATATATATATATATATATATATATATATATATATACAGTACAGGCCAAAAGTTTGGACACACCTTCTCATTCAATGTGTTTTCTTTATTTTCATGACTATTTACATTTTAGATTCTCACTGAAGGCATCAAAACTATTAATGAACATATGTGGAATTATGTACTTAACAAAAAAGTGTGAAATAACTTAAAACATGTCTTATATTTATATATAATATTAATATATAATATTATAAGGCACCGTCAGACACTGCCTACCAAGAGCCTGGGTCTGTCCGAGGTTTCTTCCCAAGAGGGAGTTTTTCCTCGCCACTGTCGCACTGGTCGCACTGCTTGCTCTTGAGGGAATTACTGCAATTGTTGGGACTTTGTATATTATAGAGTGTGGTTTCGACCTACTCTATCTGTAACGTGTCTCGAGATAACTTGTGTTATGATTTGATACTATGAATAAAATTGAATTGAATTATATTCTAGTTTCTTCAAAGTAGCCACCCTTTGCTCTGATTACTGCTTTGCACACTCTTGGCATTCTCTTGAGAGGTAGTCACCTGAAATGGTTTTCCAACATCCATCCATCTTTTAGGAGTTCCCAGAGATGCTTAGCACTTGTTGGCCCTTTTGCCTTCACTCTGCGGTCCAGCTCACCCCAAACCATCTTGATTGGGTTCAGGTCCAGTGACTGTGGAGGCCAGGTCATCTGGCGCAGCACTCCATCACTCTCCTTCTTGGTCAAATAGCCCTAGGGTCATTGTCCTGTTGAAAAATAAATTATGGTCCAACTAAACGCAAACCGGATGGGATGGCATGTCGCTGCAGGATGCTGTGGTAGCCATGCTGTTTCAGTATGCCTTCAATTTTGAATAAATCCCCAACAGTGTCACCAGCAAAGCACCCCCACACCATCACACCTCCTCCTCCATGCTTCACGGTGAGATCTCAAATTTGGACTCATCAGACCAAAGCACAGATTTCCGCTGGTCTAATGTCCATTCCTTGTGTTTGTTGGCCCAAACAAATCTCTTCTGCTTGTTGCCTCTCCTTAGCAGTGGTTTCCTAGCAGCTACTTGACCATGTCTCCTCTTAACAGTTGTTCTAGAGATGTGTCTACTGCTAGAACTCTGTGTGGCATTCATCTGGTCTCTAATCTGAGCTGCTGTTAACTTGCGAGGCTGGTGACTCGGATTAATTTATCTTCAGCAGCAGAGGTGACTCTTGGTCTTCCTTTCCTGGGTGGTCCTCATGTGAGCCAGTTTCGTTGTAGCGCTTGATGGTTTTTGCGACTGCACTTGGGGACACATTCAAAGTTTTCGCAATTTTCCGGACTGACTGACCTTCATTTGTTAAAGTAATGATGGCCACTCATTTCTCTTTACTTAGCTGATTGGTTCTTGCCATAATATGAATTCTAACAGTTGTCCAATAGGGCTGTCGGCTGTGTATCAACCTGAATTATAAATCTAAAATATAAGACATGTTTTCAGTTATTGCACACTTGTTTGTTAAGTACATAATTCCATATGTGTTCATTCATAGTTTTGATGCCTTCAGTGAGAATTTACAATGTAAATAGTCATGAAAATAAAGAAAACGCATTGAATGAGAAGGTGTGTCCTGTACCTTATATATATATATATATATATATATATATATATATATATATACATATACATACATATGTATTTTATATATTGTAAACTGCAAATTTTTAGATATAAAATTAATGAAAGAAAGTTCTTAGTACTTTTTTTCATATGATGAGCAGCTTTTGGTAAGTTTAAAGGATTTTTCTGCATTTTAGTGAAATGATTTTATTAGCTATTACTGCTTGCTTTAGGGGTTAAAGATTTGAGCAGTGCCTTTGTGTGTCATGTGTGCTTTTGATCATATTCAGGATATGATGTTTAGGCTACATGGTACACAGAGAAATCAGGTTATTCACATATCCGTACATGCTCACCATCAGCTCTCTCTCTGTCTCTCTCTTTTTATTTTTTTATTTAACCCTTATTTATACAGGTAATCTCATTGAGACACAGGGTCTCATTCTCAAGAGAGACCTTTTAAGGACAATACACAACATCAGTTACAGACAGACAAACAGATTACAATGGTATAGACAATATGTACTATACAATATTTAAACAAAAGTGCCAAGGAGACTTAAAACATTAAAGTACTAAAAACAAGAACAGGATTCCAAAGATGTTTTTTTCCAATTCCCCTAGTGGGATCAACTTGGACAGTTTTAGATCCTGTTGCAGTGTATTCCGGGTTGAGCTCTCTCTCTCTCTCTCTCTCTCTCTCTCCAAAAAGTCAAGCTGTTTCTCCAGTTGTTAAGTTAGGGTGACGTCATGAACTTTGTAAAACGTCTAATTCATAAATGTCCAAACATAATAGGCAGACGCTGTTATTTCTACTCTATAACATATGTCATTGTTTTTCCTCTGTAGGGCTTTTATTTTGATGCAGCTTTGGTCGAATAACACAGCGTTCATATAGCCTATAGATCAGTTTATCAGGAACTAGAGACGGACATCAACCTATAAAACAACAACCTGTAGTTTCAGTAATATTCTCATGACCTGTTCATTATGATATGATAAAGTATGCTAGGAACACACTCTCATACACTTCAAATAGCTGATTTCTGGAGCAGTAAACAGCTTTAGAGGGCGGACGGTTGTTGTGCGTACTATGAAATAAAATCCTGACTTAGACCTCCTCTATCTGGAAAGTGGAAAGTGATATAACTTCTGTTATGATTGGGCACTTTAAAGGAAATTAAACTGAATAAAATATTGATTGACAGCCCAAATATGAATATAAAATGAGTAAATTCCAACCCTACATTTGATTAGAACGAAGCTGTGTGTGTGTGAGAGTGATGTAATCTCCCCCTCCCCATCCTTTCAGGGTGGAGCCTGCTGGAGTCAGATGGTTGACACCAGGTTTGAGGAAGTGTAAGTGTGTTTTTAAATTTCATTCATCAAACTGTGACATCACTCATTCAACCCTCTGATGTCATCACCAAAGTGCTGATAGGTTAATAACTGCAGCTGTGTTGTGTCTCATTCTCTCCGTCAGATTCCTATGAACTCACACTCGACAAAAACACAGTGAACAGAAAACTCAAACTGTGTGACAACAACAGGAAGGTGACATTTGTGATGGAGGATCAGCCATATCCTGATCATCCAGAGAGGTTTGACTGTCCTCAGCTGCTGTGTATAGATGGTCTGACTGGTCGCTGTTACTGGGAGGTTGAGGTGAGAGGAGTGGTTGTTATATCAGTGAGTTACAGAGGAATCAAGAGGAGAGGATACAGTGCTGACTGTTTGTTTGGATGTAATGATCAGTCCTGGAGTTTGATCTGCTCTAATGGTCATTACTCTGTCCGTCACAATAACAGAGAAACATCCATCTCCTCCTCCTCTGTTTCTGGTAGAGTAGCAGTGTATGTTGACTGTCCTACTGGCTCTCTGTCCTTCTACACAGTCTCCTCTGACTCACTGATCAACCTCCACACCTTCAACACCACATTCACTCAACCTCTTTACCCTGGGTTCTGGATCTGGTCTCGTTCCTCAGTGTCTTTGTGTTCTGTGTAGGACGGAGAGTCTCCTCCTGTTTCTCACTGCTGATCAGTTGAGTCTGTACAGGATCACACTTACAGAAATATTTCAGGTTATTGTTATAAACCAGGGGTGTCAAACTCAACTTCCCAGAGGGCCACACTGGAAAATAAGAATCACACCAAGGGCCAGACATGTTTAGTTTATTGATAGGCTTTTATGTAATTGAAAAAGTAAAATATATTTGACTGTATTATTGCGTGTGTCATATAGTCTTCTCACTTTCAGTTTGGTCGACATAAAGTCCTAAAGAAGTCAGGAGAAAGTTCCTCAGCCATCATAGAAAAGAAGCGCCCAAAAACGTTGGATAAAGTGGCAAAAACGTCAGAAAAGAAATTACAAAGATTTCGGCAGAAAAGTGACAAAAACTAGGTGGGCCAAAATGTACCGTGAACCTAAATTGATATGCGGGCCGGATCATAATCTGCGAGGGGCCGGATTTGGCCCGCGGACCTTGAGTTTGACACGTGTTATAAACTAATGAATGATTGTATAAAATAATTCAGAATAATTGAACAGATTCCTCGTGAACATTTTAAACTTCTTTCACTTCCAGTCCTTTAAAGATGGAAGCTCTGATCATGAAATTGTAGAAATGCCATTGACTTGTGTCATTTTTTGTTTAAAGTTCTGTCTCTTTTCCCAATAAAAGCATAACATTACCATGATGTGTTTGTGGGTAATATACTGTACATTTATAAAATAAAGGATAAAGTACATCCAAATAAATAAATAAAATAAACAGGTTCACATGAACTGTGTACACAAATAACGTCTCAATGTAATCACGTAAAGGCAGAGTCCGTTACTGTTGTGCTACTGGGTCTTTGGAGAAAAGCAGCTTCTGCTCAGACTGGGGTGTTAAAAATACGAATTTTTACTTTTTACCGTGCAAACAGAAGATACTCTCTCTCTCACATGAGTCACTTCTTTTAAAGCTGTCCTCCAGTTATTTTCAGACAAACAATGTAGCATTTAAAAGGCACTAAGTCTGATTTCTGAGACTGACTCAACGTCTGTAGAAATCAGAAGATGAGTCAGTCTCAACTATTCGCTGCATACCCGCTGTGTTTTCTTTTGTTGCCTGTCCTCCCTGCAGCCTAAACACACTACCCCCATTCAACATGGAGGGAAAGACTGGCGTCTGATGCAGCCTTAGAATGATTTTTAAACATCTTAAAGTTGTGGTTCTTGGTGTGGACGGCCCTTTGCAAACATGATGTCAGACAGCTGATGGTTTAGATTCAGTGTGCACTGACTGACAAGTCCATCCGGAGCCAGAACTTCTCCTCCGAGTTGGTGACGCTGTGGTAACGCACTCCCCGACGTCCTGCTGGGATCTACTCCACCACTCTGGACATCTGGTCAGACTCATTAAATCTATAGAAAGCTGTGTTGAAAAAGGGTCTGATAGAATTTAAGACTGCACCAATACTTTATAAAGCACAAAAAGCAATCTGTGGGTTCTCAGCGGATGTGTTTGCGTTGTGAATAAAGTTGAGTGTGTTTGAATGTCAGGGGAGCAGGCTGCATCTTGGTGGAGATGCTGCAGGGAGCGCCGGCGTTCCCCGGAGACTCTGACATCTTCTAACAACTCCAGAAGATCTAGACGGTGAGACACACATTCATGTTTCATCTGTGTAATTTGTTAACAATAGCTGTGTTGGAAACTGTTCCCTCATTCACTCCCTCACTCTTCCCTACATAGTGTTTATTAAATAGTGAACTATTTGTGTGACGGAGGCATCGTGTAAACAAACGGAAACAGAAATACTTCTAATACGTCTCTAAAACAAAGCGAGCACCCAGGAGGAGAGTTAAAGGTTGTATATGTGATGGTTGGGGCTGGCTGTTAGTTTTCTGTTTTCTTTTCTGTTTTGTTTCCCATTGGGTTTCCTGCCATTTTCTCTGTTTTCCCTGCCTCTCTCTGTTTCTCTCTTGTTTTCACTTCCCCCCTGCCTGCACCGGCCATTGACTTCCCACACCTGCTCGTCATCTCATCATCGCCTCTCCTAGTTACCGTAATCACCTGCCAATCAGCGCCAATCAAGACCAGTACTTAAACCCCGGATCCACTCACCATCTTTACTTGATCGTTGTTTCAGCCACCCTGGTGACGCACGTTACAAGTTCCTCAAATCTCCTGTATTTTGTCTGTGTCTGTCCGTCCGTTTTAACCCCTCACTCTGTTTGTTTTCCACAGCCATCCGCTTCACCCCGCTCTGCTCAGCTGGCCTACCCACCCTGTCCCCTCCTACAAACCAGGTATGCCTAAATACTTTTATCTTAATACAAATATGCTTATATTTAATCCCTCAGTCAATAAAATAAGAGCTTTTATTGTTATGTTTAAATTATTTGATTCATTCATAAAATTTCACAAACTATCCTGAATTTTCCCCATAAAAACATACCACCTACTTTCTCGTAACAGTGAATTTAACTTCTTTTTTTATTTTATATTTGAATTTAATGTTTTGAACGCCATTCTTGGCGCCACCTGGCGTTTAATAAACACTACCACACGTCTAATAAACACCACCAGGTGTCTAATAAACACCACCAAGCGTGTGACTTCACCAGGCGTTTAATAAACGCCACCAGAAGCTTATTAGACACCTGGTGGTGTTTTGATAATCAACTCCGCCCTATGGTTTTCACAGTCAATAGAATTGAACTCTGAACTCTAATCACCCAATTAGTAAAGAAGAAGATCAGGCAACAATAATCAAGCATGGATCTCCTTTGCTGTTTGTTTGAGTAGCCTAAAGAAAATGTATTTTGTATTGACAGACATCAGTAGGCAACTTTTATTTAATTAATCAATCCCAATCATCCTCCCAAAAATGTAATAAAAAGTGGTCAGGAGCTATTTACATTATTACCTGCTTACATTTAATAAGTGCTGTCACACTAAAAAGTGACTAAACACTGTCACACCAAGAACCTAATGGCATCACATTTGCCTTTTTATTGTACATTTTATCTGGGTCTATTGTTAAAAGGGTTTCAGATATGGTGATATTTAATTGCTGCAAATCCCTGTCGTACTAAAAGACCAAGTGGGGGGTTAACATGAAGAGTAAGCAGATTTTCAAATATAATCTTAATTCAACTACTAAGGACCAAAGAGTAGCCTACCAGAAAATCTGACAACTCTGAAAATCTTCTTGACTAAAAGGATTAATAGTTTAATCGATGCCTATAGCTGCCTTATTGTGTTCCTCAGTGCGTCCAACAACAAGCGCAGCAGCACTGTGTTGGATTGCTTCATGAGTGCAGTGGCCAAGTATGGAGTCCCCTCGAGGGTACGGACAGACCATGGTGGTGAGAACAATGAAGTTTGCCTGCTTATGAATGTCTTTCGAGGTTCTGGTAGAGGCAGTGCTATAAGAGGAACAAGTACAAACAATCAACGGATTGAAAGACTCTGGGGTGACATGTGGCGTTGAGTAATCAATGTTTACCATGACCTCTTTTCTTGAGAGAGCGGGTATAGTGGACCCTGATAATGAAATGCATCTTTGGGCACTGCACTATGTTTACTTACCAAGGATCAACAGGGACTTGAATGCCTTCACGACCCAGTGGAACCACCATGGTCTAAGGACAGAGAGGCACCAGTCCCCCTTGCAAATCTTTGTTAGGGGTTGCCTCGCACAGCAGAGACGGCCAACCACAGCAATTGGGGATCTGTTTGCAACTGAGCCCCCGGAAATTGCTGGTGAGACGGACAGCACTGCAGGAGCAATGGGTGGTGGCCGTGCTGCTCCACCAAGAGAGGCTGAAGATGCAGGGACTGGTTAAGCCCCTGATATCAACTGGCCTGAACAAGTGCAAGTGCCTCAGACACGCTTTACTCTGGACACTGTGATGACTCAACAAGTTGAAGAGCAGTTTGACACTCTTGGAGGCCGCAGAGTGAAACTTGGGATTGAAATCCTCAGATGTCCTAATTTACCTGGAGTCCCTAAATATGCACTGAGGGTCATTTTTGCTTGCAACAGACGGTTTGTGCCAGTGAAGTGACTGAACAAGCAAATTGTTATTTCATTATTTACATTTTTTCTCTTTCTGAAATTTAATTTGGTGTATTTGTTTGTTTTCTGTCTTATTTGTCAATGTGATTTTTGTCCCCCTTTTTATTGCCTAATCTATTTGCAACCCTAGCAACTTTTTCATTGCCTGTTGCAGTTCCTGTTTTGTTAAATGTTTTTGAATAAATATTTTAAGTAAATTTTTTTAATTTCCATTTCTTTTTAGTATCTACTTAGGAAATTCAATTGCTAAAACAAAATATTACACATCAAGTCAGCATTGAGATGTGCTTATTCAGACATATTTACACCTGTGCTAGTAATTTGACCACTCTGTTAACCTTTGAACTGACTCATATGTGACCCAGGAGTCAAGATGGATGGGGCATTTGGAAGTATTTTATTCTGCAATGGGACACAACCATTCAGTCCAGGAAGATAAATAGATGGCTTGCTTCCACCACATCATGAACACTATACTTTGCTGTAGGTTACTTTGTTGGATTCAAAAACTTAAAATTGCAGGCTTTAGTTTGTGCTCATGTTGCAATCTTAAATTTCAATTGAAATGAAATATATTAAAATGATTGTGTAACCTTTTACAATAATGCCACAACAACAATGCCTGACAGTTGAAGAAAAACTTGAATGGATTCTTTAGAATAGAAAAAAATCAGATAAACCCATGCTTCACCTGACCAGAGTTTATTAGAGGGAATCATTTATATTTTGTCCTCTGCTGCCACCCTCAGGAATGTTAGAGCAACAGTAGGCAAACTGCTTTAGCTCAGTCAACAAGAACAAATAAATGTGTTTTAAATGATAACTATACTCCACATATTTTACTATACAGCCATATGTATAAATAATAAATAAATGGTAAAATAACACCCAAGGGCATACTGGGGATTTTCTTTCGTCTCAAACAAACAGCAAAGGAGATCAGTGCCTCAGGAATGTTAGAGAAACAGTAGGCAAACTGGTTTAGCCCAGTCAACAAGAACAAATGAAGGCTTTATAAATGCTATAACTATAATCTAGTTCACATATTTGAACATAATGAATGGATGATATGTAGTACTAATAATAAATAAAAACTAAAATAACACCCAATGTGAATACTATTTTCTTTAAGCTACTCAAACAAGCTGCAAAAGAGATCAGTGCTTGATTAGTCCACTGCTCTCCCTTGCCTCTCCCCGTGAAATACGCCCCTGTATAACTGGGAGAGGCAGGGGATCCTCCCACACCGCGCAGCGGATGCTTTAGCGTCAATAAGAACGACAAAGGCACCTGACCAGACGTCTGTATTTTACGAGATGGGAGTGAGAATCTGTTGATGTGAGCACACTCTAAATTTTATTAATAAAGAAACATTATGCTATTTATTATTTCTTCTAACTCAAACTCATTGGCCTTGGCTCATTTTCTGTGAAGAACATACCAAATAACTTATTTTCAATAACTGCACACGGTACAACCCCATACACATAACTATTACATATGAGGTGTTTGGGTCTACTGGACTGTAATAATTGTAGGTGCTATGAAACTTAACTGTGTCCTCCTAACTGTGCCTGCTGTGTGTGTGTGTGTGTGTGTGTGTGTCTGTGTGTCTGTACAGTATGTGTGCGTGTCTGATTCACATTGATCCATTAGAAGCTAAATTAATCACATCAAAGTCCAGAAAATGATTCAAAAATGTAGTTTTTAACGTTTCATATCTTTCAGATTTACTGTCTTTATGCACAAAAAATTTAATAAAACGATTACGTTTTTAAAATAACTAATTAAAATAATATATGTATATAAACTTAAAACAAAAAGTAAGGAAATTTGTGTTTGGTAGATTATTTCTCTGTGATAACAATGCTTTTTGGCAATAAATCTTATACCGTTGGAAAGCCTGTTTAGTTCCCTTTCAAATGGTGCCCCATTTGAAAGGAACATGCATTTGAGAAACAGAGCTGAGTATGTGGGTTGCGCACATGAAAAATTTGCCAAATCTTCTCTGCCAATGCCAAACAGCTTATTCTGCCATTGGCTGGTTTGGTGTTTGGTGGATTGGATGATTGAAGCTTGAAGAAACAAGACATATTGGCAATTTAACAATGTATTCATTTAACGAACAGGAGCCTAGGTAGCGTGTGGAAGAACCATACACAGCCACAACAGCCTGGCACCTCCTCCTCATGCTGGTCACCAGCCTGGTCACACACTGCTGTGGGATGGCATCCCATTCTTCAACCAGCATTTGTCGCAAGTCAGCCAACGTAGTTGTGTTGGTCACTCTGGCATGAATAGCACGCCCAAGCTGATCCCACAAGTGTTCAATGGGGGGTGAGGTCAGGACTGCTGGCAGGCCATTCCATCCTCTCCACTCCCACATTCTGGAGGTAGTCTCTGATAAACCCCGCTCTGTGGGGACGAGCATTGTCATCTTGGAGGATAGAGTTTGGTCCCAGACTGTGGAGATATGGGATGGCCACTGGTTGCAGAATCAGGCACCTGATTGTCAGCACCTGGGGGTACCAGAAACTCAAAACAAGAGTCAATAGCAACAGCAAAGAAAAGCTGTTTGGCATTGTCAGAGACGATTTGGCAAATTTTTCATGGGCGACTTTGGGTTAGTTTGATTGTTCTTTATTTGGGCCTGAGCACCGACATCGTCGGGGGGGAAGGTCCTATTGCTCTTCTAATGTTTTTTCTTCGTTCTTTCTCCTTATTCTATGCGTTTGAGCGCAGTTTTGAGGTGCTTGGGCTAATTGAAAATTGGTATGCATGTCAGACTTTATGAAAATTGCGATCTGACATGGGTCTCCGGCTTGGGCATGGCATATTGGCTCGATAGCACCCCTTATCAGTTTTCAAAGTTAAAGCCCCCTCCTTTAAAGGGGTGATAGAATGGTTATATACGGTATTTCACACTGTTCCTTAAGGTCTCCTAATAGGGTATGTAACATTAGTTGGGCTGAAAATGTCTCTTTTGCTGTTCTTTTGGCCCTAATGCTACCCTGTTAAATGGGACTGGACTGAAGCGAGAGCTTTTCTGCCTTATATGGTCTGCTCATGAATATTTAGATGAGCTTAGCACGCACACACACAGACACACACACACATTCCCCTCTATGCCCCCCCTCCACCGCCGCCACCACACACACACACACACACACTTTTTTCCTCAGCGGCAGCTTTCTTCACACTGTCCGTTAACGTTCCGTTTCTGCCCCGACACATAAACTCATCAACTAATCTTACTGTACAAAGCACCAGATACAGAGTTTCGTTACAGTCTATTCATTTATTCATATTACTGCTCCTCTGATCTCTGTTGTCAGTGTTTCTGGTTCTACAGGATTCTTTCCGTCTCCTCTTCTGTACTCCTCTTCCTCCTGATGAAGCTGAAACAGGTTTGCTGTTTTGCTGTCAGAGACAAAGGTTTCAGTTGACACACACACAATAACATATATCGGTGTCCCAGAGGTCTTCCAGGTCGAGCTGCAGCATGAGAAACCCTCCAATCAGAGCAGTCAACTACGTAAGTGTTTCACTTTTTAATTTTCATATTGTGCTGAGTTCAGGGAGCGGAGAGTATGTCTGTTTTCTCTCCACATTAGTTATCTGCTCAGGCAACTGCTGTAACTTCACACCATGCTATAAGTACTTTTACTGCAGTAAAATGTCTGAATACTTGTTTTAATCTCTGAAAGAAAGCTTGCACTTGTTATTGTCTTCCATTTATCTGACAGCGTGTTACTCTGCACATTCACAGTTTACACACAAAGTATTAATCAGCAGTAAAACATGATGTAATGTTCCAGATGAAGTACAAATCAGCTCAGGAAGGGGGGCAGGGAGGGGGGGGGGGCATAAAGTTAGGCTACATTTTGGTGAGGAGGAAACTGGCATGTCCATTTTCAAAGGGGTCTGTTGACCTCTGACCTCCAGGTATCTGAATGAAAATGTTTCTCTGGGCCCAGCCTTCTCTTCACAGACACGCCCACTCTATGATAATGCCATCCACTTATTATCAGGCAGGTGATGTCCTGCAGGCCTGTCTGCTCTGACGCAGCCTTGTTGGCTGAAAACTTGTCCTGCATCTTTTCAGTGTAGCTCCTCTGATCTCTTTAGTCAGAGTGTTTCTGGTTCTCCCGAATTCTTTCTGTCCTCTTCCGCCTCCTGACGAAGCTGCCTGAGTTCAGCTATAAAACCGGTTAGCTCTGACACTCCTGTTAAATGATGAAACACAGTGATGCAGCTTTGGCTCCCAGCCCTCTCTGTGCTGTCTGTAATGTGGAGTTCTCTGCTGAGGTTTTCTCTGTTAAAGTCCAGAGAACAGCGAGCAGAGGGTCTGTCTGTTTTCTCTCCACGTTAGTTATCTGCTCAGCCAGCTGCTGTAACCTCACACTGTCCTATTAGTACCTTTACTGCAGTAACATGTCTCAATACTTGCTTTAATCACAATAATCATCTTCTATTGATAGATCTCTGCACCTGCATGGCGGAGGCTAGAGAGAGGGGGGAGTTTGGGTTCTTCATTTTCTGTTGACAAGTTCCACAGCAAACTCAAAGGTGAACTATTAACCACATCCACGTTCAGACAGTAGGCCATTTTTTTCATGCTACTAGATTACATTGTTTTAGTTTTTCCAATTTTCAAATGGTCAATAAATCTGTAAACTCATATCACGGAGTGGAACTGAATTATTCAAACTGCGCGTCATAAAAGTGTTGATTGTTCCCTGACTCAGCCTCTCAGCAGCTTACGAAGGTTTCAAAGAAGTGGCTCCACTTGCTATTGTCCTCCATTTATCTGACAGCGTGTTACTCTGCACATTCACAGTTTACACACAAAGTATGAATCAGCAGTAAACCATGATGTAATGTTCCAGAGCATCAGCTCTCTCACTGCTACTTCTAAATCAAGTACATTTAGTAACAGAGCAGGGTGTTGGACAGAGTTTTTTCATTGTGTAGTATTAATAGTTTGGAGAACTTCTTCCACTGAGTCTGTTTAACGATAAAGTTTGTTCATCACATTTAAAACATGTTGGAACTCGACGCGGGGAAAGTTCCTTGTGTTGCATTCACGGGACAAAGGAAAAAAAAACACACAATGACAACAACCACAGTTACACAGAGATAAGAAACAAAGCTCTTATTGTGCTCTTAGTACCGGCTTCCTGACAGGTGGAACTGTGACTCATCAGGAAACAACTCACCTGAGTTCTTCTCTGTCAACTCTTTGGACTGTTTGAAGAAACTATAAGTTGCTGTTTGATACTTTAACAACAAGTTTGTCTTTTGTCTCTTCAGGGTTTGTTTCTGGCTCTGTAAAGTTAAATATAATGTTTCTACTTCACTTCTTATTTCCTGAGAAAGTTTGGATGACTCTTGTGTTGAAGATATATCTACATGTTGTAGCATGAACTACTAAAGAGGAGGTTTTAAATACGTTGCCAGGTGTTTATACGTCTGTCTGTCACAACCCTGAGGTTGCAGTCAGAAAACTTTACAGCTGTGTAGTTGAGATCTAAATAAAGGCTGGGTTTGAAGATGGGTGTGGTCTAGGGCTGTTGGAATGAATGCCGAAATTTGAATATAATTCGAATAGTAAAAAAATCAATACTATTCGAATGCTGAAATTACTATTCAAATGTGACTGTTTTCATAAATATGTTGGCTAACGTTAGCTAATCTCCATCTTCTCGCCTTGGCCTACCCGCATGTGTCACTCATGTCACATCTTAACGGGAGTGTGAAACACAAGGCATTGTGAGGTCTAAGCTAACGTTACGTACCGAGTAGTGTTAGTACAACATTACGGAGATAACGTTAAGTACCGAGTAACGTTAGTACACGGGGGGAGTGACAGGCTGAGGCTGGAAATCGTAAGAAGGATGGGAAATAGTTTTAATATGACTTTAAAATCGACATCCACCAAAACAAAGTCCTTATGTTAACATTAGTTAGCTCGTTCTTGTTTTCTAACTGTGTCGCGAGGTATAGTAATGTTAGCTTAGCTCGGAGCTTCATGGAGACAGCTAAAGGTGATGTTACCTGCCCTACAGCTGTCAGAGTTAAATTCAACTTCATATATTACCTTCTAAAAGCTGTATTCTCAGTAATGTGACAATCTGCAAGAAGGAGGTTGCTTATAAATCACTAAAAAAGTAGTGACCGCACCGTTTGGCTTGGTTATTAATGCAGTTAGCATAATTTGCTACTTACCTAGTTTGGGTTAGACAAATTGTTTTTCGGCTGTGCTTTCTAACATGATGTCATTGTGCTAACCGAGCACGGTTAACCTTTACAACAGAGCCACTTCACTACACTTGTTGAAAATGTTTCATTACAGAGTTCTCCATTGATTTGTGTTTGCCGCTGTGTGCTCGTGGTGGGAAATGAATGTAAGCAAAGTTGTGTGCAGGTCCCCTTAAGGCCAGTCTAATGTTGGAAGCCCCTCTAGTGGACGGAACGTGTAACAACAACCACATGCTTGTAATGGCATTGACAATGCATTAGTCTGAGTAGTGTAGTACATATTATTTTACAGGCTGCAATTGAGCATTAAATGTTTGAATGTTATTTGAATATTAAAAAAATATCAAATGGAATTTGAATGGTATTATAGAGGAAGATTGACAGCTCTAGTGTGGTCCGAGCCTTTCTCCTGATGTCAGACAGCATAAAGTGAGACACAACAGGACTCTACTGTTTCCTCTGGAACCTTTCAAAATAAAGTGTAGTGACCTAAATCCCTCTGTTACTGTTGTAGTGATGTGTGGAGGAGGAGGAGTAGTGTCTCCATGTCCATTATTTTACAGTCTACACAGGACAGAAAGTTGACATTAGTCCTGGAGTCTTTCCAATGTTCCTTTTCTCCCAGAAAGATAACGAATGACAGAGCAGGATGAGCAGAGAGCAGAAATCATTCAGTGAAGAGCTTCACACTTCATTGTCTGCTTGATAGCTTCAAGATTCTCCTGCAGCTTCTGTTCCTGGAGATTAAAAAGTGGTCTTCCTCTCTTTCTAACAGGACCCATCAGAGACAAGACCCTGCTGAACCTGAACCTGAACCCAGATGTGTGTCAATGAAGAGTGTCCGGTCCATGGAGACACCACTACTTTAAAAAAAGAAGGCGACCTGTAATGGAGATTAGAATGGAGAAAAGTGTGAGGGAGCGAATTGAAATGGTGGAGAGGAGAATTGAAATGGAGGAGAGGAGAATTGAAATGGAGAGGAGAAGATGGAGGTGAGTTGTTCTGAAACCTCCAGCAAACTAGAAGTACTGTTGTCTCATTGGGTGTGTGTGGTCTTCTTGTAGAGGGTCTCTGTGTTTCCAGCCCACTGTAGCCTGTCGTCCAGGTGAACTCTTGGATATCTATGGCCCTGTTTTCACCTGGTATTAAAATCTGATCTGAGACCACCCCAGCTCTCTTGTTCCCCGCTACTACCTGGAAAAGGTGGTCACCGGTATACAATAACCTTATTATTAGTTTCATAAAACGTCCCCAAATTCACCAGTATGTAGGATATTACTACACTACACTGTACTATGACTACAGACATTCCTGCTTTTATGTCTCCTTTTGTTATTTAACCCTTGTGTTGTCCTTCGGGTCCCAGTGACCCGAAGGACAACACAAGGATTATGTACTTCCGTTTACTTTGTTGAGAATTGCTCTCTAAACAAGGGTTAATACAGCACCTTAGTTCTTGTTTGTACAGCATTTTGGTCAAATTTTGGTTAAATGTGTTCTAGAAATAAACTTTACTTACTTACTTTACACAAACAGGGTTTAGAGAGCAATTCTCAACAAAGTAAAGGGAAGTACATAATCCTTGTGTGGTCCTTCGGGTCACTGGGACCCAAAGGACCACACAAGGGTTATTAGTCTCTCATTGGCAGATCACCACAGCTCTGCGTGAACTGAGTGGTCAAAGCAGCGGCTGTGGAATGGTTTCATTTACTTTACAAAGTCAGCAACATTACAAAACATTTGAAAGAACCAACTCTTCGTGAAGAACAGTGACATCTTATTAATGTAGAATCTTATAAAGGATATTTTTATTGATTTTGATCAACTTGTTTCTGTCAGAAAGTAAGTCATTATTGGAATTTATTTTTAATAATTAGGCTTATATACTTATGTATCTTAATTATATATTTTCACAGTTATGTTATGCAGGGACTCTTTAACTGAACATGTGATCTTCAATGAATGTTTTTTTCTATCAGGACCAGACCAGAGTCTGCTGAATCTGGATATGGATCCAGCGGTGTGTCCTTCAAGAGTGACCGGTCATGTGATTTTAAATGTGTTTCTGACAAAAAGTAAGTCATTATTAGCATTCAGTTGTTAATAATTATGTATTGTTGTTGAATTATTATATTTTGTGTAAGTATCAGTTCTTATCAGTAGCATTCAATGCTGCTTCCTCTTTTTCTTTAGTCTATCTGCTGATGGAATGTAAGAATTAAAAACTGATGAACATTACTAATATTTGAAATAAAAACAGTTGTCTGTGTTAAAAGATATTTTCGATATGCACATTTATCTGTTTGTTTCAGGATCCAGCAGCAGAGAACAGAGTCTTCTGAACCTGAACCCAGCTGTTTGTCCTTCAAGAGCAAACGGTCAAACAATTTTTTTATTGAATTTAAACAAAGACATCCATCTTACAGAAAGTAAGTTATCAGTACCATATAATGAGATTCATAGATATAGTATTTTAGAAGTATTTAACATAGGTATCATTTCCGTCAGACACTAGATCGTATTAAGTTGCTGTGAGACGTAAAATCACCTCTTCTTATTGCAGGACAAGTGTCGCATGTCAGAATTAAACCCACGACCTCCGGGTCGAGAACTGAGCCTCTATATATGGATGGCTCTACTAGTAGGCCACCCAGGCACCCATATATTGACCATTTGTAAACACACAGCAGAACATGACATCATCAAAGTGCTGACTGAGCACAGAGAGTAGTCTTCCTCACTCAGACGAGTCTGCTGCTTCAGGAGTCCTTTAGGCCAACCATGTTGTAGCCCTTCTTAATTCTTAGTTCTTTCTGTTGATTCACAGTGGGGTCAGCAGTACCACCATCACTTTAGTGTCAGGGGAAACAATCTGATGAATTATCGTAGTTGATGACTGAAATGAGAATATTTTTGCAAAATAATTTCCTATCTCACTCTAAATATATTTCTGTTTGGACGACAATTTTAAATATTATATTTAGATTTTTTTTTTTTTTCTGATTTCAAAAGATATTTTTATTGAGTTGTGGACAGAAAGTAAAGCATTATTGGCATTTAATTGTTAATAATTAGGCCTACAGACATACTCATATTAATATTATATTTTATGCAGGAAAACTTTAACTGAACATATGACCCTAAATAAATGTGTTTCTATCAGGACCCAGCTGAGACCTAAGTCACCTGAACCTGAACCTGAACCTGAACCCAGCTGTGTGTCCTTTAAGAGCCAATGTTCACATGAAGGCCTCATTAACTTTAAAGGAGAGCAACCCTCTGCTGAAAAGAGGTAAGCTGTTAATATTATAACATTACTGATTCATGTTTTAAATTGTATGTATCCAGAGATGTTTTTGGAGTTTAGTTTCAGCATCTTTCTTTTTCACATCCATTTATATTCTCACACCTGAAAGTTGTCCAGTTTATCATGAGACCTCCTGGCCTCATGATACCAGTCTACTGCTTTGCTGCTGCATCCTTTAGGCCAACCATGTTGTAGCCCTTGTTTAGTTCTTAGTTCTTTCTGATGATTCACAGTGGGGTCAGCAGTACCACCAACACTTTAATGTCAGGGGAACCATCTGATTTAATGTTGTAATCAACACTTTAAGTCAAAGGACCTTTACCTTGTGTTTGTCTCTGTGTGGACAGACATGATGTAAACTAATTTCTCCACAGAGTGGACCAGGAGAGCTCAGAGGTTCCCAGTGGTCAGTCTGCCCAGCAGCATCAAACACACCTGGACTCCATATTTATGGTCTGTACATGTACAACTAGTACTTTTACTAGTACTTTTATTCTGTTCACAATCATCTCCATGCTGCACTTTTCAGACCAGTGAATTGTCAGGCTGCCCAACAAGTATCTGATGTTTGCTTCCATGATTTCAGTTTGATTGTGACATTCATATAATCTTCTGTTCCAGCTGCTGGAGGAGAACATCATCACTTTTGTGAAGAACGAGCTGAAGAAGATCCAGAAAGTTCTGTGTCCCGATTACCCAGAATGCTCAGAGAGTCAGAGGAAGGGTGAGGATGAAGAGCAGAGGAGCAGAAAGGCATTTCTAAAGATCACACTGCACTTCCTGAGGAGAATTAAGCAGGATAAGCTGGCTGACCGTCTGCAGAGCAGTAAGAGGATTTCTCTAAAGATTGCTGGACTAATGGAACGTTTACTAATGTCTCCAGAGATGGACCAAAATATGTTCCTGTTTTCTTAATGAATAACTTACTGGTTTTCTTTGTTGTGTGCTCATTCAGGAAGTCATACTGGAGTTTGTAAGCGTAAACTCAAATCTCACCTGAACAAGAAGTTTCAGTGTGTGTTTGAGGGGATTGCTAAAGCAGGAATCCGAACCCTTCTGAATCAGATGTTCACAGATATCTACATCACAGAGGGAGGGACTGCAGAGGTCAATGATGAACATGAGGTCAGACAGATTGAAACAGCATCCAGGAAACCAGACAGACCAGAAACAACAATCAGACAAGAAGACATCTTTAAAGCCCAACCTGGAAGAGATGCACCAATCAGAACAGTGATGACAAAGGGAGTGGCGGGCATCGGGAAAACAGTCTTAACACAGAAGTTCACTCTGGACTGGGCTGAAGGCAAAGCCAACCAGGACATCCAGTTCACATTTCCATTCACCTTCAGAGAGCTGAATGTGCTGAAAGAGGAAAAGTACAGCTTGGTGGGACTTGTTGATTACTTCTTTAGTGAAACCAAAGAAGCAGGAATCTGTAGGTTTGAAGAGTTCCCAGTTGTGTTCATCTTTGATGGTCTGGATGAGTGTCGACTTCCTCTGGACTTCCGCAACACTAAAATCCTGACTGATGTTACAGAGTCCACCTCAATGGATGTGCTGCTGACAAACCTCATCAGGGGGAATCTGCTTCCCTCTGCTCGCCTCTGGATAACCACACGACCTGCAGCAGCCAATCAGATCCCTCCTGAGTGTGTTGACATGGTGACAGAGGTCAGAGGGTTCACTGACCCACAGAAGGAGGAGTACTTCAGGAAGAGATTCAGAGATGAGGAGCAGGCCAACAGAATCATCTCCCACATCAAGATATCACGAAGCCTCCACATAATGTGTCACATCCCAGTCTTCTGCTGGATCACTGCTACAGTTCTGGAGGACGTGTTGAAGACCAGAGAGGGAGGAGAGCTGCCCAAGACCCTGACTGAGATGTACATCCACTTCCTTGTGGTTCAGTCCAAAGTGAAGAACATCAAGTATGATGGAGGAGATGAGACGGATCTACACTGGAGTCCAGAGAGCAGGAAGATGATGCAGTCTCTGGGAAAACTGGCTTTTGAGCAGCTGCAGAAAGGTAACCTGATCTTCTATGAATCAGACCTGACAGAGTGTGGCATCGATATCACAGCAGCCTCAGTGTACTCAGGAGTGTTTACGCAGATCTTTAAAGAGGAGAGAAGACTGTACCAGGACAAGGTGTTCTGCTTCGTCCATCTGAGTGTTCAGGAGTTTCTGGCTGCTCTTCATGTCCATCTGACATTCATTAACTCTGGATTCAACCTGCTGTCAGAAGAACAAATAACATCAATACGTTTCTACCAGAGTGCTGTGGACAAGGCCTTACAGAGTCCAAATGGACACCTGGACTTGTTGCTTCGCTTCCTCCTGGGTCTTTCACTGCAGACCAATCAGAATCTCCTACATGGTCTGCTGACACAGACAGGATGTAGCTCAGAGACCAATCAGGAAACAGTGGAGTACATCAAGAAGAAGATAAGTGAGAATCTGTCTGCAGAGAAAAGCATCAATCTGTTCCACTGTCTGAATGAACTGAATGATCGTTCTCTAGTGGAGGAGATCCAACAGTACGTAAGTTCAGGAAGTTTCTCCAAAGATGATCTGTCTCATGCTCAGTGGGCAGCTCTGGTCTTCATCTTACTGTCATCAGAAGAAGATCTGGATGTGTTTGACCTGAAGAAATACTCTGCTTCAGAGGAGGCTCTTCTGAGGCTGCTGCCAGTGGTCAAAGCCTCCAACAAAGTTCTGTAAGTGGGATTTATTCATCATTAAATTCTCTGATATCTTTCAACAGGAGTTCATAATAAATAACTTGTTTCCTTACTGTTGTCTCCTCAGACTGAGTGGCTGTAATCTGTCAGAGAGAAGCTGTGAAGCTCTGTCCTCAGTTCTCAGCTCCCAGTCCTGTAGTCTGAGAGAGCTGGACCTGAGTAACAACAACCTGCAGGATTCAGGAGGGAAGCTGATCTCTGTTGGATTGAAGAGTCCACACTGCACACTGGAGACTTTAAGGTCAGATCAAGAACAATATTTGAAAACACAGTGTTTGAAAAATACTTTGGAAACATTAAAAAAAGTGAATGTTTCCAAAGTATTTCATTCTGATTTAGAATCACTTCTTAAAGAATAAAATATGAACTGTGGCTGAGATCCAAAAATAATTTATATTTTAATATCATGTGACTTTGATTACTGGACGTTTGTTTATTCCTGATTATACAACAAGTAGATCCGACCAGAGTATCTGATTGGTCAACTAGACATTTAGAACATTCTCAAATCAGCACAGCCAGAGCCATTTGAGGACAACTGGTGCATGACATAAAATATTACTCGGCCATTTCCATGGCAACATTGTAACTTCCAGGGCTGAATCAAAAAAAGAGTAACGTTAGCCTACAACATTGATATAATGGATCGTTTTGTTGTTTATTTTGATTTATATGGCAGACTTAGTTTTGATGAATGGTTGGAAGAGGATGAGAATTGAATCATTGGATGAAACAACATTTTTACACTCTGAAGTTAACTGTTACTGGAGTAGTTTGGATCAGATCAGCGGTTTGGATCACATCAGCTGTTGGATCACATCAGCTGTCCCACTGACACATCAATAATGAAGTTTGCGGATGTATAGTAGCTAAATCCATCTATTTATAATATGTTGTAAAACACGAAGTATGAACTATGGCTGAGATTCATTCATTACCGTCCCTTCAACAAAGCTCTGTAAGTGTGATTTATGCATCAATAAATACTCTGATATCTTTCAAAAGGAGTTACATATAAATAATGTGTTTGTTTCCTGTTGTCTCTCAAGACTGACTGGCTGTAACCTGTCAGAGAGAAGCTGTGAAGTTCTTTCCTCAGTTCTCAGCTCCCAGTCCTGTAGTCTGAGAGAGCTGGACCTGAGTAACAACAACCTGCAGGATTCAGGAGGGAAGCTGATCTCTGTTGGACTGAAGAGTCCATGCTGCACACTGGAGACTCTCAGGTCAGGAGTCATTAACCCATTCAACTGATGACCATTTAATCTCTTATTAACTTTAGTTGATAAACAGCTGACATGTAGGTTTGTGTCTGTTGATACGATAAACTTCAGCAGTAGTTTTGAGACTCAGCCTTACTTTCCATGAGGCTTATTAATCATTTGATTTTGTTGTTGAATAATTAAATACCACAGATGACAACAGGGATAGGTTGTGGTTAGGTAAAGAAAAACTGGGAAAGAAACCATCACACGCAGGACACACCGACAACAACAGGATGGTTGTGGTTTGGAAGATAATAACGCAGAATAGAACTGGAACACCCGGGACGCGATCCCTGGTCTCCGGGGTAAAAGTCCTGTGTTGTTTGACCCATCCACCATCCCGTTCAAACTCCCTGCGTGGATTTTTGCCTTATCAATACTACTCGCTACCGTAATCGTTCTGTCATCACGAAAGATGCTTCCCATTGAAATACATTACTTTAAAATTCGTGCTCACCAAACGAAAATAACGACATTAACATGTTCAGTACACAAATCAATAGATTCAATAACGTGACAATTTCACGAACTACCATGAGATTGGGTGGTGACAAGAGGGTTCCTGTGTGTTGTTTTGTGTGTTTGCAGTCTGTCAGGCTGTCTGATCTCAGAGGAAAGCTGTTCTTCTCTGGTCTCAGCTCTGAGCGCCAACCCCTCCCATCTGAGAGAGCTGGATCTGAGCTACAATCATCCAGGAGACTCAGGAGTGAAGCTACTGTCAGCAGGACTGAAGGATCCTGTCTGGAGACTGGACACTCTCAGGTACAAAAGGGAGATATTTGATCAGGAAGTATTAAAGGAGAACATCCAGGAACTAAAACAATTAACGTTTGTTATTATCTGTTTGTGGTTTGAAGAAATATCCTTTTTTCCCCTCTTTCCTGGGATCAAATCAGTTTCAACTTGACAGAGAAATGTCCAGGACAGGTTTAGCCTAGCTTAGCACAAAGCAATGTGCTTTTCTACACTGTAACAAGAGTGTGTGGTTGAAGCATTAATCTACTCTTTCGGCAGACTAGTTAGCTAGCTGTTTAAAATGTCAGTTGCTGGTGCTGCATGGCTGATGTGATTGATCAGAGACGTACACTGATGTCTGCACCAATTATTGTACAAATTTCCTCTTGTGCTGGGAGAGTACCTACTCTAAGCTCTTTCCTAGTCGCTGGGGTGAAAACTCAATATATGTGTGTGTGAGAGTGATGTAATGTTGATGTTTCTCCACATAGAAAGGTCCACTGTTGCACCAAATGCTTGCTCTTAGGGGAATTGTTGGGTCTTTGTAAATGATAGTGTGGCAGTGGCACCGGCAGCCATAATCCTGTTCGCACTGTGCGTACATTTTTTTCTATGAGACACTCATCTAATGATTACAATGTGTAAATGTGCACATTGTCTGTTCTGCTCTCTGCTATGTTCAGTTATATTTCCATCATTATTTATACATTATTTCACGCACAAGCCATCCACTATTAATCAGAATATTCATTGTTATGACTTGATCTGTAGATCAGAGGTGGGCAGTCATGGCCAGCAAGGCCTTCTCTGCTGGCCAAGAGTGTCAGAATCAGAAAATTATATGTTTATAATTAAAGGCCTATATATTAATTTCTAAAATAAATGTGTATATATATATATATATATATGTGTGTGTGTATATATGTGTATATATATGTGTATTTATATATATATATGTTATATATATATATGTATATATATATGTGTGTGTGTGTATATATATATATATGTGTGTGTATATATATATATATATATATATATGTGTGTATATATATATATATATATATATGTGTGTATATATATATATATATATAATATACATATACACACACAAGGGTTAATTCAATTCAGTTTTATTTATAGTATCAAATCATAACACGAGTTATCTCGAGACACTTTACAGATAGAGTAGGTCGAGACCACACTCTATAATTTACAAAGCCCCAACAATTGCAGTAATTCCCTCAAGAGCAAGCAGTGCGACCAGTGCGACAGTGGCGAGGAACTTGAAACTCTCCCTTGCCGGATCGGGCTGTGCTGGCCTGCCTCCCTCTACTTTTGTTATATATTATTAATCTAACAATTATAAAGAGAAGCAGGTGGGCCAGTTAGGTGGACACTGCAACTCCTCACTCCCTAACTATAAGCTTTATCAAATAGGAGAGTTTTAAGTTCATTCTTGAATGCGGTGACAGTTTCTGCCCCCCGAACCCAGATTGGGAGCTGGTTCCATAGGAGAGGAGCCTGATAACTAAAGGCTCTGGCTCCCATTCTACTTTTAGAGACTCTAGGTTCCACAAGTAACTCTGCATTCTGGGAGCACAGTGCTCTAGTGGGACAATAAGGTATTAGGAGCTCTTCTAGATATGATGGTGCTTGACCATTTAGAGCTTTGTAGGTCAGGAGAAGGATTTTAAATTCAATCCTGGATTTTACAGGAAGCCAATGCAGAGAAGCTAATACACGAGAAATATGATCTCTTTTCTTAGTTCTTGGGAGAACACGTGCTGCAGCATTCTGGATCAGCTGGAGAGTCTTAAGGGACTTATTTGAGCAACCTGACAGTAGGGAATTACAATAGTCCAGTCTGGAAGTAACGAAAGCATGGACTAGTTTTTCAGCATCGTTTTGAGACAGGATATTCATAATTTTGGCAATGTTACGAAAATGGAAAAAGGCTGTTCTTGAGGTTTGTTTTAGATGGGCGTTAAAGGATATATCCTGATCAAAAATAACCCCTAGATTTCTGACAGTAGTGCTGGAGGCCAGGGCAATACCATCCAGGGTAGCTACGTCTTTAGATAATGAGGTTCGGAGGTGTTTAGGGCCCAGCACAATAACTTCAGTTTTGTTAGAGTTTAACATCAGAAAATCATAGGTCATCCAGGATTTTATATCTTTAATGCACGCTTGAAGTTTAGCTAGCTGATTGTTTTCGTCGGATTTGATTGACAAGTATAATTGGGTGTCATCCGCATAACAGTGAAAGTTAATTGAGTGTTTCCTAATAATATTACCAAGAGGAAGCATATATAAGGAGAACAAAATTGGTCCAAGCACTGAGCCTTGTGGAACGCCATGGCTAACTTTAGCGTACTTGGAGGATTTATCGTTAACATTAACAAATTGAGATCGATCAGAGAAATAGGACTTAAACCAGCTTAGAGCGATTCCTTTAATGCCAACTAAGTGTTCCAATCTCTGTAACAGGATTGTATGGTCAATAGTGTCAAATGCAGCACTAAGATCTAGTAGGACAAGTCCTTTGTCTGCAGCGGTTAGAAGGTCATTAGTAATTTTCACCAGTGCCGTCTCTGTGCTATGATGCTTTCTAAATCCTGATTGAAAGTCATCAAATAAACTATTGCTATGTAGAAAATCGCATAACTGATTAGCAACTACCTTCTCAAGGATCTTGGATAAAAAGGGAAGGTTAGATATAGGTCTATAGTTTGCTAAGACCTCAGGATCGAGGGTGTTTTTTTTTAGAAGAGGTTTTATAACAGCTACTTTAAATGACTGCGGTACATAACCTGTTAATAAGGACATATTGATCATATCTAGTAATGAAGTGTTAACCATGGGTAGCGCTTCTTTGAGTAGTCTTGTTGGGATGGGGTCTAAGAGACAGGTAGATGGCTTAGCTGAGGATATCTTTAACATTAATTGTTGAAGGTCTATAGGATAAAAGCAGTCTAAAAATATGTCGGGACTAGTCGTTCTTTCTAGCGGTCCTGCGTTTAAAGGTGAACCGTTAGAAGTTGAGGGCAACAGGTGATGGATTTTATCTCTAATTGTTATAATTTTATCATTAAAGAAGCTCATGAAGTCATCACTACTCAGAGCTAGAGGAATATATGGCTCAGTAGAGCTGTGACTATCTGTCAGCCTGGCTACAGTGCTGAAAATAAACCTTGGGTTGTTCTTATTTTCTTCTATTAGTGATGAGTAAGTCTGATCTGGCCTTTCTTAGGGCCTTCCTATAGGTTTTGAGACTTTCTTGCCAATCCAAATGAGATTCTTTCACTTTGGTGGAACGCCATTTACTTTCTAGGTTTCGCGAGATTTGTTTTAATTTACGAGTTTGGGAGTTATACCAAGGTGGTAGTTTCCTTTGCTTCATCATCTTATTTTTGAGGGGAGCAACAGAGTCTAAAGTCGTCCGTAGGCAGGTCGTAGCACCGTCTACAAATGTATCAATTTGAGAGGGACTAAGGTTAACATAAAGGTCCTCTGTTATGTTAAGGCATGACATAGAGTAAAATGCTGTTGGAATATCTTCCTTAAATTTAGCTATAGCACTGTCAGATAGGCGTCTAGTGTAGAAGTTTTTATCTAATTTAGTATATTCAGGTATTAAGAATTCAAAAGTAATTAAAGAATGATCTGATAATACCGAATTCTGCGGAAATACTATTACATCCTCAATTTCAATACCATATGCCAACACAAGGTCGAGGGTGTGGTTAAAACAGTGCGTCACCTTGTGCACACTCTGACTGAAACTGATTGAATCCAATAATGAGTTGAAAGCAGTACTAAAGCTATCATTGTCAACAGCCACATGGATATTAAAATCACCTACAATAAGTACTTTGTCAGATTTAAGGACTAAACATGATAAAAACTCTGAGAATTCAGATAAAAATTCAGAATACGGACCTGGAGCCCTGTAAATAACAACGAATATAATTGGCTGTAATGTTTTCCATTTTGGATGTTGAAGATTAAGAACAAGACTTTCAAATAAATTATAATTTAGTTTAGGTTTAGGATTAATTAACAGGCTTGAATCAAAGATGGCTGCAACTCCCCCTCCTCGGCCTGAGCCTCTAGGAATTTGAGTGTTAATATGACTGGGAGGAGTGGCTTCATTTAGACTGACATATTCTTCCTGGCCCAGCCAGGTTTCAGTAAGACAAAATAAATCAATTTTATTATCTGATATCAAAGCGTTTGCCAATACTGCTTTAGAAGACAGAGATCTAATATTTAATAGTCCACATCTAATTTTCCTATTTTGTTCTATCGTTGCAGTTGTTTTAATTCCAATTAGGTTGTTAAGTATAGCGCATCTTTTGTTTACCTTTGATTTGGGCGACTGCTCCAACGGAAGCACAGAGGGGCGCATTGCACTGCACCTCTGATTACTAATATCAAACTTGGGTTGTCATGGTTTATGACCGATAATAAACTCGGTCAGATTTTTAGATATGAGAGCGGCTCCGTCCCAGGTGGGATGAATGCCGTCTCTCCTAATCAGACCAGGCTTCCAAACAAGATTTTTTTTTGATGTTCTACCTCTGTTAGGAGCACATCGATCTCACAATCACTGAATCGTGTTTTTTCCCCATTTTTACGTTTCGTGATTGGTAATCAAGGGCTCCTTTCAAGGCTGGAATATTCATTGATTGATTAACATGGACCTTATTAGGACAAATATGGGACGACCTTGGGAGGAGCGTGAGGCTCTTGCAGGACCGCATAAGGTAATGCAAGTCCGTATTTATAACGAGAAGAGTGCGTACCGGTTTGCGCCGCAAGGTGTTATAAATCAGAATATTGTTTTTGCGTACGAAAATTCTGACTTTTTGCACACAAAATCTTTCAGAATAGAATCTACGCACAGTTTTATAAATGAGGCCCCTGGTCATTATGATATGATTAAGTACGCTAGGAACACACTCTCATACACATCAAATAGCCTTTTATAAGAACAGATTATTTCTGGAGCAGTAAACAGCTTTAGAGGGCGGACGGTTGTTGAGCGTACTATGAAATAATATCCTGACTTAGACCTCCTCTATCTGGAAAGTGTACTGAGATAACTTCTGTTATGATTGGACACTTCAAAGGAAATTAAATTGAATTAAATATTTTAATTGACAGCCCAAATATGAATATTAAATGAGTAAATTCGAACCATACATTTGATTAGAACGAAGCTGTGTGTGTGAGAGTGATGTAATCCCCCCCCCTCTCCTTTCAGGGTGGAGCCTGCTGGAGTCAGATGGTTGACACCAGGTCTGAGGAAGTGTAAGTGTGTTTTTAATTTCATTCATCAAAGTGTGAAAAAAGGTCTGATAGGTTAATAACTGCAGCTATGTTGTGTCTCGTTCTCTCTGTCAGATTCCTGTGAACTCACACTCGACACAAACACAGTGAACAGAAAACTCAAACTGTCTGACAACAACAGGAAGGTGACATGTGTGCAGGAGGAGGATCAGCCATATCCTGATCATCCAGAGAGGTTTGACTGTCCTCAGCTGCTGTGTAGAGATGGTCTGACTGGTCGCTGCTACTGGGAGGTTGAGAGGAGAGGAGATGTTTTTATATCAGTGAGTTACAGGGGAATCAAGAGGAGAGGATACAGTGATGACTGTGTGTTTGGATGGAATGATCAGTCCTGGCGTCTGATCTGCTCAGATGGTTGTTACGCTGTCTGGCACAATAAGAGAGAAACATCCATCTCCTCCTCCTCTGTCTCTGGTAGAGTAGCAGTGTATGTTGACTGTCCTGCTGGCTCTCTGTCCTTCTACACAGTCTCCTCTGACTCACTGATCCACCTCTACACCTTCAACACCACATTCACTCAACCTCTTTATCCTGGGTTTGGTTTCTGGTTCAGGTCTCCAGGTTCCTCAGTGTCTCTGTGTTCTGTGTAAGACGGAGAGTCCCCTCCTGTTTCTCACTGCTGATCAGTTGAGTCTTTACAGAATCACACTTATAGAAATATGTCAGGTTATTGTTATAAACTAATGAATGAATTTTGTATAAAAATTGAATCATGATTGTTTTCTGCCAGTTACTGTGATTTCGATGTGTGAATAAAAAAAAAGTTTAGTTAAAGTTCAATATTGACTGTAACATTAAATATGTCATGGAGCATTATAACATGAATCATAAGGACTCTATATTCTAATGCAAGGATGAGAACATAGATATGAACAGTCATAGTATTGTATGTCAAAAAGTGAAAAAGATAAAGTATAGCATGTCGACAAAAGTTATAGTATAGCATGGAGAGAAAGGTCATAGTGTAATATTTCAAAACAAGTGATATAAAAGTCAAAGCCAGAAATTGTTAAAAAAGAAAGATCTATATTCATGGAGAAATTGTTGATTCAACAATGACAAAATGAAAACACACAATACATGTAAGATTAGAGTGTACTTACAAATCAAAGAATGAACAGTAAAGCATATTTGCAGAGTACAGACCTATCAATTAACTGGCTTGTAGGACAACTAAAATCCAAACTTTACAAGTCTGACTGGCCAACAGGAATAAAAGACTGGAAAAGCATTAAAATGAGACGGACATTAGGCAGAATTCCCCCAAGGATTGACAAAAGAAAGAAGTTAGTAAGGACTATACTACAAAAGTAAATGAATAAAACAAATGGTAAAATAACCCACATGTATCTCGCCTATAAGAAAAACCACAGCAGAGCATGCAAATCTTTAAAATATAGATAAACTGTCTTTAAAATAAAGTAAAATAAATCGGAAGGTTGGTGGTTCGATCGCTGGCCCTGCAGTCCCATGTCGAAGTGTCCTTGGGCACTGAACCCCAACTTGCCCCCGATGCTGTGCATCGGAGTGTAAAAGTGTGAATGTTTATCTGATGAGCAGGTGGCACCTTGTGTGGCAGCCTCGGCCACAGTGTATGAATGTGTGTGAACGGTGAATGGTTCCTGTACTACGTAAAAGAGCTTTGAGTAGTCGTTAAGACTAGAAAAGCGCTGTATAAAAACAGTCCATTTACATTTATAGTATGTCGAAAAAAGTGTTGAAAGTCATGGTATAAATGTCGAAAAAAGTAATAAAAAAGTCATAGTATATATATATGTCGAAAAAAGTGATAAAATAGTCAAAGTATCAGACGTGGCCTTACCTATGTTTCACCCATTTCAATTGAAACAGGCCCCGCCCTCCAAGGGGGGCCCCAACAGACCAGCAAAATCCCATTCATTTTCTCCATAGGATATTGATTTTTAGCCATAATGTCTAAACCATCCAAGGTAGATTGACCACGAGCTACAAGGTTGTGAAATGAAAGTTTCTGCTCCTATAAAAGCCACAAGGTATGAAATCAACCTCAATATTCTGGAGAAATACTACACTACCCACAATACTAAGCAAAACACTGACGTCTCTTATTGGTCAAACTCGCGGTTACCATGGCAACGTTTATCGCCCCCGCAAACGGTTTAAGTGATCTGAAGTATAATACCGGTAGTTTATGTGTTTATACCTTTGCCTTTTTTCGCCGTTAGGTTAAAATGTTATTTTGAGGAAAAGAATTTTAAGAGGAAATGAAACGTACATATGCCAGTTGTGCTGAAAAACGAAAGATATCAGGCACAAAAGAAAAGCTTTATTCAGTCTACCAAAAGTGAGCTCTTTCTTTGGTCCAGCATCTGTAACCCTACCCACGACAGCATCGGCTGAACCCCCATCACAGGATGCTAGCCAAAATACAGATTATCAGTCTTCAACTCAAACTGCTGGCAATAATGATGACCAAACATTGTTAGTAGTACAAGAACATGCACTGTAAAAACGAAAATGTTCTGAAAACTCAAAATTTCAAGGCAACTTACTGCACTAGATTTTTGAGTTTTGAGGCCAACTCAAACTCCTACGTTTTGAAAATAGTTCTGCCAACTAATAATGTTTTGTTCAAATAATTAACTTTCGTATGTTGTGCCGACTAATAATGTTTTGTTTCAATAATTTATCTTTCATAGATAAAAAAACTTAAAATCTTAAGTTTTACATATGAATAATCCAAAACAAAAAGTCATGCCAACTTATTATCTTTGGTTCAGATAACTAACTTTCATATGTTGTGCCAACTAATGTTTTGTTTAAATAATTTAACTTTCATACATACACAAACTTAACATCTTAAGTTTTACATACTAAATAATTCAAAATAAAGTCATGTCAACTAATTATCTTTTGTTCAGATAATTAACTTTCATATTAATACAAACTTAAAATGTTGAGCTCCATACATTAAGAATTCAAAATTATTTTGTAATGATAAACAAAGACACTTCAATTAACATGTTTATTTTAAACAAACAGTTATAAAAACGTTACTTGTAAGATTCTCAACCTGAATGAAGATTACTACTTCAGCTCCATCTTAAGTGCTAAAACTGGCTTACTTACTCTGCCTCAACTGCAACAGGTTATTCCACTTTTAAAACAAGTTAAATATTCACAAGAAACATTGGCAAGACAATGGTCTCTTCGAACACAACTGTACGTCTCTTTGAGGGATCACAAAACATGCCCATATCTTAAAACTGCAGACAATCACGGTGAAAATGTAACGTGACGCCGACTTATTAGTAGTAAGATAGCCGATAACTTCTTCATCCTCGTGCGCGTAACGCTGTCTGACCGGCCCAGCGGCACAGGCCAGAACCTGCAGGTGACTGGTTCCAGTAATCCTACTGTCTCCAATTGCGTGACAAAATAAAAACATGTTCTTATTTACATGTTGTGATTTGAGTCATAGCGTTGTCAAAAACAACGTAACATGAGACACAGCTAACACTGTAAACAAACCGGGAACTATATTCTCAGGCGGAAGAATATAGTACTTGGGCGGAGTGATATGCTCGCAGCAAGCCTGTCTGAGAATATAGTTCCCGGTTTGTTTACTGTTAGAAGATGGCTGTTTCTCATGTTACGTTGTTTTTTGTACACACTGTGACTATACAAATCACAACATGTAAATAGGAACATGTTAGCGTTATTTTGTCACTTTTGTCACAATTCGGAGCAGTAGGCTAGTTGGAACCAGTCACCTGCAGGATCTGTGCTAGGCTAAGCTAATGCTGGAGCCGGTCAGACAGCGTTACAGCACGCACGGAGATGAGAAGGGTATGTATCGACTTTGTCTTACTTGGGGGTTACGGTGAATAAGCTAAATTTCCGCGTTACGGCGTTGCTCTTTTAAGATAGGCTTACTTACTATGCCTCATAAGCATGTTATTTCACTTTTAAAACAAGTTATACAGTATATACACAAGAAACATTGGCAAGACAACAGTCTCTTCCAACACCTGTACTTCTCACTCAGGGATCACAACTGCGGTGCAAATGTAATTTGGGCAATTTAAAATAGGCTTGCTTACTCTGCCTCAACAACATGTTACTCAACTTCATAACTGTACTTCTCTTTGAGTGATCACAAAACAGGCAGGCCAACATCTCAAAAAACCCTGACAATAACAGTGCAAACATGTGGGCAACTCTAAAACAAAGTTTTTGAAAGGTCTCTAAGGCCGATTAGGCCAGCCATAATGACAACAACTTACAGTAAGAGCTTGGTTTTCAAGCTCCTGACACGCTGTGAGCAACTGGCAGAAAGTTCCATGAAGATGTGCTGAATAGCTTCAAAAGTGTACTTGAGTTCTTTTGGAAACTCCATGTTCAAGGCATAGAGCAGGCCGAAAGGTAGGCAAATGCAGTGGGAGGTCTGGAAGATCTGTGAGGACAATGGCCTCCTCCAACACAATGTCAATACTGTTGACTGTGGGCTGCAAGGTAGGTGCATCATCTACGAAAACAGTCAGGATACCCATCTTGACACCTCTGGTCTGCCCATCTACTGCATCCGTGTCCTGTTAAAAGAAGACACAATCAAACAGTATGTGAATTATGTTGTCATCTTGCTTATTACTAATGCAATACAAGTTGGATTAAGGGCCATAAAAGGTGTCGCCACAGGTTGCAGATGTCTGCGTGGAGCCTCCGCACAGCGTACAACGGCCTTAAGCTGTCAGCATTTTAACCATTGGGTTTAATCCAGCTACTAGCTAACGGTAACGTGAAGCGCCCCGGCAGCAATGCTTCTGGGAAAAAAGTCAGGCAACCGAAATGAGAAACTGAAATTTTCGTTCTTATCGGGTCTCGTTACTACCGTTTTACGTCTGAAACCGGTGCCCTATTTCGGGACTCAACCCTAGTTTTAACCCTTGTGTTGACTTAGGGTCAAATTGACCCGTTTTCAATTTTTGTTTTATATCAGAAAATATTAGACGTAGAAATAAGCACAGAAAATGTAAAGAAGAAAAATGTTACAATTTAAAACTGAAAAAGCAAAAACAAAACTGAAAAAGGCGTAAAAAAGTGTTTTTCAAGGTTGACAGGAAGACCGCACAACATTTTAATGACCCTTTTAGATCCTGATCGTTTAACTATATTATTTAACAAGATGAAGGATTTTAGTCACAAGTCTGGCTCTGGAGTGTAACTGCAAACATTGTAACTAGGGATGTTGTGATGCAATCTGAACTTATTTCTTCAGTGTTTCCCATACATTCATTTATATATAACAGCCCAGAACAATAAAACTACAAACAGATTATTTTTGGAGCTCGCAGTCTCTCTTAGACACATAAAGGGTGACTTTATTCAGTTTTTTGGCTGGCCATGCTGTACTCACCGGGCATTTCAGGAAGAGCTTCTCTGCTGTGTCACGGACAAATATGGGTAGACCTTCAAGACAAGTTTTCTTTCGATGCAGTGCAATATCAGATGTCTGAAAATCAGAAAAAAAAAAAAAAAAAAGACCAACAGACTTTATTTAGAGCAGTGAATATAGGGCCTATTTACAGAGTTAGACTGCAGTCGTGATTTCACCATGGTATCTGTTGACAAATACAAGAACTTTAGGTTATGTTATAATTTAAGAAACCTAGACAATGTATAACAGATAGGGCTGCACGATATTGGAAATAACTGACATTGCAATATTTTTTCCCGTGCGATATACTGTATATTGCAATTTGAAAAAATACTGTAATTTTTACATGATGACATGAATAGCTCGAATATTCTCAAATTATAGGGTAACTTTGTAGGGGAGTGCATCTGAAAATAAAATAAAAATAACTATTTTCTTATTTGACCCACTCTTAAACATTAATGCTTTACAAAACACAAAAGCAAGAGAGTGCTGTGACTTATCGTCTGAAATGAGGTAGTTAAATACACTGGTTGACTCACATGTAACCATTGTGTTCATCCTATTCAATCCAGGCTAAACTCAACAATGGCATGCATGTTGCTTTTTCTAAAATAAGGGGGCTCCCTGATGTGGCTCCCATCCTGTTCCTCGCTCATTTTCAGGTTGTGGTCGACAACTAGCTGGCCTGCTTTGTTCGTTTGATTAATTTATCAACATTGACTGGAGGTTCGCATGTAGCTATTCATCCGAACCCCCCAGTTGAAAATAGATAGCCCTCTCTCATCCTGCGTGCTGTAACGCTGTCTGACGGCTCCAGCATTAGCTTAGCCCATCAGAGATCCTGCAGGTGACTGGTTCCAACTAGCCTACTGCTCCAAATTGTGACAAAAGTGACAAAGCTAACTTTCCCATCTTTACATGTTGGGATTTGTAGTAGTTGGCGGTGGTAAAAAACAACGTAATGAGACACAGCCGTCTTCTAACAGTAAACAAACCGGGAACTATATTCTCAGACAGGCTTGCTGCGAGCATATCACTCCGCCCAAGTACTATATTCTTCCGCCTGAAAATATACTGTAGTTCCCGGTTTGTTGATGGTTAGAAGACGTCTGTGTCTCATGTTACGTTGTTTTTTGTACACGCTGTGACTCTATAAATCACAACATGTAAATAGGAACATGTTGGAGTTATTTTGTCACTTATTGGGAGCAGTAGGATTACTGGAACCAGTCACCTGCAGGTTCTGTGCTGGCCTGATGCCGCTGGAGACGTCAGACAGCGTTACAGCACGCACGGAGATGAGAAGGGTATGTATCGACTTGTCTTACTCTGGGGGTTACGGTGAATAAGCTAAAGTCCCAATAAGTCGGCATGTTCCTTTAAGGCTAACTATAATAGCTATTGCTTGGCTGGTAGCATATTTCTGGCAACTTTGCGGTGCAAAATGGCTAGGAGACGTCGTGATAACGTTGTTTAGGTGCTTATTTTGTCTTTTCTACAGAGACACACGGGAGAGCCTCAGTTCCTGTAACAAACCCCGTTGAACTAACGTTACGTCACATACACACGTCGCCCACATGGCCACCTGCCTTAAAGGGGAAGGGTTGGCTAGTAACAATCATGTAAAATGAGAACCGTGCAAGTTTTCTTTTTCTATCAAGCAGCAATAAAAGTTGTAGCGTTAATATCACATGTCCTGCGATGTGACTATTGCACACACGCACATTGCGATGTCGACGATGAAACAAAATATCGTGCAGCCCTAGCAGATATTCAGACAAAATACACATTGTAGATTTCAAGGAAAAAAACCATGTAGAACAACAGTGTGATTTAAGTGCACGTTCCTAGTAACTAATAATCAGCTGAATTACTGCTCTAGCCAACAGACCACACAACGTTAAAATAAAAATGTCCTCCCTTTGATGTTTAACTAGCAGCAAACACAAAATAAATACCCTGGACCTTGCAGAATTTCTTACAAAACTAAATTTCACAGTTAAGTCTACCTGTTCATCAAGCCTATCCAAGAGATTTTCCATGTGTTGACCACAGGCTCCCCTCCTGGCACGGTACAGCTTAAGCAGTCTAGGACAGTACTCATCTAAGGCTGCTCTAAAGGTCCCCAACAGGTCTTTAGTAGTGACACGGTAGAACTCCTCACAAATCTGTAGAAGTCAAAAGAAAAACAAAACAGTCACAAAACAGAATGATTGAGTTTGTAGTGATAGTAGATACACTTATACCATAAAATAATTGAACTCAAATAGTTCACAATCTAATTAGGTTTAACAGTCTAATCTATACTCTGAATAAGCCAATGGATGGCCCTGTGGCCATCTTGACAGCTTTGAAAAGCAATCAAACTAAATATTATTTTATTTTTAAATCTGTCTTGCCTGTTCTCTCAGAAAAAGAGCAGGCCATCTCTCCTGGATTTCCAAGACCATGGGCTCCACCTCCACGATTTCCTTTCTCCTAAGGGAGAATGTGAGGTCCATCTTCTGTCTGATTACTTCCATGTCTTTCCCCTTCTTTTTCATTTCACCCACCAGGACACATCTCTGGTCTTCTAGTGTCTCATCATTGTAGTTTTCTGGATGATCAGGAACATGATTGACTTCACCTCGCTTTGGTTTTTTGAAGGAAAACCTACCCTCATCAACTTCGTCATCCCTCCCTCTTTTTTGGTTTACACTGACCTCATTACATCCAGCCTGGCGCAGTTTAGAAAGGTAGTTTCCAAGCTTGTACTTGATGCTTGTTGTCCAACCATCGTATCCTGTGCCGCTACCAGGCTCCTTAAGGCACAGGTGTTTGTTGACAAGTTCAGAGGCAACCGATACTATTTGATATTTCTCAGGGTAGGCTTTCAGAGCAAATATTTCTTGTGCCAGCTTGTCTAGAATTTCCATTTTCATGTCTCTCGTTAAGTGTTATAAATAGCACAATTATATTGTTGGTTTATTAAATTTAAGCAGTAAAAATGTACAATGCTTAATGTGTTTGTACTGCTGCTTAGTTCAAATACCAACAGTCTATACCCAGCCTTTAATAAAGGTTGTAATGCTTTATTTTAGTTTATCTAGTTGAAAGAGCTATTTTTATTTGAATGGTCATTTTGGAGTCTGTAATTAGTGGTGCTGAGAACTAAAAAGGTGTTCCTAATATTTTCTTCATCCCATTTAATTTTGGGCTGCTTGTACAGCTCCGACAAACACTTCAGTTACAGTCTATTAAATTCTTTGTATTGGGGTTAAAATATTTGATACGCCTCTGTACAACACATCACATAATATAGAGTCAAAAATGACCATTACAATAAATTAACACCTCTCTAAATCATATTCAACCAAAACTGAACCCTGATATATGTGTGTACCTTATAAACAAATGAGTATTATAGATATAAATGCACAACTCTGCATGTGAACATACCTACCTCAAGCAAACAATAGAGGGTTGTGGTTGGTAGAACCTTAGTAAACCTTTCCCGGTGGGACTGACCACAGAGCAGCATGCAGGACAACTGCAGTTAGAAAAAAAGCATTTAGATATAAACAAATTAGTTGTTTACATTTTGTGAGGAATATGCAGGGTCAACATTGTAGATGTAAAAATGCACAAATGTATTAAACACTGTGTGGGGACATGTGTAGGTATACAGTAGACTCAGTTGTCAGTTTATTATTAGGTACACCAAGGTTAAACTAATTCAGTGTCATACAACAGCTCTGAAATAAATCCATCCTTCATGAGTTTCTGAACTGAATCTCTATTGTTCTTAGTTACTATACACTGAGAAGGGTTACACATATTTAATTTGTCCTATACACATATATAAATATACGGTTAACAAAATATTAAGAACACCTTTCAGTATGAGCCAGGCCCAGTACAGTTAACTAGCACCATAAACGGGCTTCAAATACACCAAAAAAATTAAAAAAACCTCTTTCAAAACAGATTAAATAAACTGATCACCATACCTATCAAGGAAAGGTTTTAATGCAGAGCCATTGTATTACTTCGCATTACTTTTGTTTGTGTACCTAAAATACCTAAATTCTAAAGTGATTGTAACATAACCAGCAAATGCCTTGTGGCACACTTACATACACACTTAGACTGTATATACACTATGCCAATGTATATGCTTTATCAATTGCTTTAGTGATTATTCATCCCGTTCTGCTTTTTGCTTGAGAAAGCAGCAGGGATACGGAGCCCGGTGATCGGCACATCTGGGTAACGTTAAAGTAGTTGAACGTGCATGTTGGATGTTTCCATTCACATACCCTGCAACAGTGAAGCAACACCGACACTGTACACAACTCTGTCTCTCTCCGTTGCTTTTTATAACGTTAACTGAACCTGCAGGCGGGTCTTACAGCTTCGCTGTTTCATTCAGTGTGACTGACTTGCATACGGATCCGTTTGCTGTGTTAACTGTTAACGTTACCTCACTTAATGTTACCTCCCGACATAACCGCCAGCCTCGTCCCGCCAAGTTAACGCATCTCTAGCCAGACCTTCAGACACTTTCTAAGCCGACGAGCTAACGTTAGCTGTTACTAGCATGGTGCGAGACGTTTCCTTTTCTAACAACTGAATGATTCGCGCCAGAGCTTGGATGACAGAACTCGTGAACCGCGCACACTCCACAGTCAAGACCGTAAAGCATAACACTGACGTAAACAGTAGATAATGCTGTTACCTGCACTGTCATATCCAAAGTAAATTGTTAAGTCACACACACAAAATATTTATTTATGACGTTACGGCATTTATTTGTTCAAAGAAAAAAAAAAAAAAGACCTTTGGAAATTTAATGTAACGTTTATAGTTGGTAATTGAATTTTAATAACGTTTAGCATGACTGTTCGCCAGGGCCCGGGAATTATCCAAGAGCATTAGCTAATAAAGCTCATGAAATAATTAGGAAAATCTTCCAAGCATGGATATAACATTAGATTACCTAATATTATCGGAACGTTGGGAAACCGCAATAGGCCTACTGTTTTAACGTTAAGGTCCAGACCCTGTGAGCGAGCAAGCGGTATCTCCCCTCCCCCACCCCCATGTGCCATGTAATGTTAGCTAAGGTTAGCAACAGCCTCATCGAACCAGCAGATATAACCAGCATGTTCAATACAGACACGGAATTTATCAAACCCACTAACATTAGCTAATTTTATGTTTTACGTTACCATGCTAACATTAACGTTAGCTGACTAGCTAACTATAACGTTACTTAACGCTAGTTAGCAGGCAAGGTGCAGTGTAGCATAAATCACAAAAATAAATAAGAAAATGAACCTGTGATTAATGCAAAGCCAATTTTGCAGTACTATATTCAAACAAAATAATGTTACTCACCTTTATGACTTAATGGTTCTCGTAATACATCCGTACAGTAGCTACATCCATGAATGGTAGCTAGAGGTTCTCATCTCGATGAAATCCAATATGTCCGACATGTGGATGAAAACCCCTGCAGAACTGCCGAGGAAACCCTGTTTTAGCGTGGAGCATGCGCAGAGTACTTGACCTTGCCTCAACTGGAGTCCAACTACAATTTCAAAGTGGCGCCACCATACATTTTGCATTGAGACCAATTTATCACAATAAAAGTAATACAGTGAGTTGAAGTAACTACTTTAACTAAGTTTACAATGCCATTACGTATTTTTTGTTCTATTTAATTGAAAATCAAAGTAAGATGAGCAATTTCAAGTTCTCGTTTTTACAGTGTGACGATGAAGATCCTACCGCTGAGACAGGTGAGGGAGATGCCAGGGAGAAAGCCCCGTTTACAGAGACAGACCCAGGGTGCTGGCCAGAGCATATTGCCGATGACCAACGAATTGATATTGTTAGGATAGATGGAGTTTAACTTCCCACAAAGCCAATCACACCGCCGTTTTACCAAGGACAGATATTTCATGAAGATGGAAAATGGAGAAAAGATACGCAGGTCATGGTTAGTGTACTCAAAATCATCCGATTCAGTCTTCTGTTTCCCGCAGTAGTCTCCCACTCCAGGATCGTGAAAAATCTAATACACACCGTGCCAATATGGACAGCTGGCGCGAGCTGGAGAAGCGCGTAAAAACGCACAGTAGGCTACCATTGACAATACACCCTCAAAGAAAGCTGCGCAAATATAGAAAAACCCTCAGCGATGTGGATGCTGAGGACCTTGTGCTCTCGGCTGCTGTCACTGCCGTACCAGCAACAGAAACCACTGGCCTGCAGATTCTGAGCTGCATTTACAGAAACAATTTAGTTGAACTGTATCCAAACCTCTCCGACTCATGATGACAGTGCCTGTGACTGTAGCGAGCGGAGAGAGGAGTTTCTCTAGCTTGAAGCTAATAAAAACACACCTGAGGTCAACAATGCTCCAGGAGTTGCTGTCAGCTCGGTGAGCTGTCCACGGTGCTGAAAACAACGCGCAGCCCATCGTTATTTATGATCAGTTCGGTTCAGTGTCAGTCAGACACGTTTTCCTTCTTTGCTTTTGTTAAATAATTCAAGTTGAGGGGTTTGTGCTGTTTTTTTTAAGTCAGCTCAGACAGCTGAAAATATACTGCGCAAATCAATTAAACAGAGAAGTTTGCATCCGTGAAAGGGCGAGGCTTATTCCAATGTAAAACGCTGTATAATTGTATATAGTTTTAATCAAATAAGGTTGGATTATTTCTATGTTGAGCTGCCTGTTTGTGAAGCTGAAAGTGCACGTAATAAAATAATATACCATTGATGCAAACCAACAGGAATCCTTGCTTTTTCTACTCTATTATGTTTATGTTTTATGTGGGTAGGGCCCCATATTAGTTAGTGAAACGGGCCCCCAGATGCTTAAGGCCGCCGCTATATATATAAATATATATATATATATATATATATATATATATATATATATATATAAACAGATAAAAAAAAAATAATCACAAATTGCTTTACATAAAATATACTATATGATCTATATTACAACAACGTACTATTAAAATCACAAGGTAATACATGGAAAAAAATAAAGTGCAGAGAGGTCATCCTGTTTAAAGAAAGTTCAGATTCAGATAACTTTATTAGTTTATTAGTTTATTAGCGTTCCCAAGTCTTGGGGGCTCATTTCTCAAAAGAACGGTCCCCACCGGTCCTAAGTTGGGTGCGAGGAACAGTCACGAGATTGGACACACTGGACTTCAGGGGGGCGTACTGATAAATACGGTGGCAGTATGTAACAGATCAGATGTTCTTCTGTCCAGGCACCCGTCCAGATTGCAGGACAACATGATGCCGATGTCTCCTGACGACTACAAAGTTCTGTCCCAGTACGTCAGTCCCAGAGACATCGACGCTGTGGTGAGTCCAAGGGCTGGGACCAAATCATACACAATTTACACATGACACAACATATAAAACATAGTATGATACAACATAAATAATTGAATGAATGAAAAAATAAGTATTACATTTTATTTGTTTTTTTTGTATAGATTTATTTATTTAAAATAAAGATTTAAGAATAAATTCCTTGTCAAAAAAGTCAAAGCAGTAGTAGGTAGACGTTTTTGGTGCCCTTTTGAGGATTTTGGCCCTTTTCACAAAATTTTTGGCGCCTTTTCCAATATTTATTCGACTTTTTTTGTCACATTTTTTTATACTTTGGGCCCTTTCCAAACATTTTGGCCGCATTGTTTTATGCTTTTGGTTCTTTTCACATTGTTTTTGACGTTTTTTGTTTATTTTTTGGTTCTTCCATGAGATCAGAGCTGCTGCCAATGTGCTGCTTTCACTGCAATACAATTTCAATTGTAAGATGGGGTTGTGTATGTCTGTCTGTCTGTCCTGCTGTACATCTTTCTGTAAGTGTTTGCCTTCTTTCTCTGCTTTCAGGCCAACAATCTGATTTCTGGATTTGGACAGTTTGACGTTCAGGTAGATGCAGGTTTAATCTATTGCTCTACACCTAAAGGGCAACTTCTGTATTTTTTAACCGTGACCCTTTTTCCCCCCTTTGAAACGGGTCTAGTATATTAACAGACAGCCGCGAATTGGGCTGCAACGTAACAAATGCTCCATGTCAGTTTCCGTCCACTAAAAGTGCTGTTGTTGCCACTGACCGGATCACATTGGTATTCTAAGTGTCCGACTACATTATGGAGAGATGAAGTTGCGGTGATCCTGCCCTGCTTTCATGTGTAACTTACTGGCCAGGTCAAGACAGTAACTTCAAGAGCACTAGCTTACCTTGGCTCTGTCTGCTGCTCGCCACTCTTGGAACGGCATTTTTCGTTTAGGAAAATGCTAATTTGGTTAAGGATTTCTTCTCCTCTTTGGCTGGCAGTAATCACCGCCGGTCAACATGGTCGCTGCAAGGCGCAGTGTATGGTGTTAGGATCCATTTGTACAGAAACTGTAGCACTTGGATCAACGATGGTTCATTTAAAGGAACACGCCGACTTATTGGGAATTTAGCTTATTCACCGTAACCCCCAGAGTTAGACAAGTCGATACATACCCTTCTCATCTCCGTGCGTGCTGTAAAGCTGTCTGACGTCTCCAGCGGCATCAGCCCATCACAGAACAGGCAGGTGAATGGTTCCAATAATCCTACTGCTCCGAATAAGTGACAAAATAACGCCAACATGTTGTCATTTACATGTTGTGATTTGTAGAGTCACAGCGTGTACAAAAAACAACATAACATGAGACACAGCCATCTTCTAATCATAAACAAACTATACTATATATTCTCAGGCGGAAGAATATATTACTTGGGCGGAGTGATATACTCGCAGCAAGCCTGTCTGAGAATATAGTTCCCAGTTTGTTTACAGATAGAAGATGGCTGTGTCTCATGTTACGTTGTTTTTTGTACACGCTATCTAAATCATAACATGTAAATAGGGACATGTTGGCGTTAATTTATCACTTATCCCAATTACGGAGCAGTAGGCTGGTTGGAACCAGTTACCTGCAGGATCTGTGCTGGGCTAAGCTAATGCTGGAGCCGTCAGACACCACAAGCACCGGAGATGAGAAGGGTATGTATATTACTTACTGGGGGTTACGTATTAATAGCTAAATTCACACATAAGCGGCGTTCCACTAGTATATGTTCCGACGGATGTCCCTCACTTTCCGCTTTCTGTGTGTTTCCATTAAACTGCGGTCGCATCGAGGGAACATTAAAGGGTAACTACCGTTCTTTTCGTGACTGATGGGAACAACAATCATTGAAATTGGTCTAGTATTACGCAAGATTGGCACTGCAGCGAAACAAGCTACAATGCAAGTTCATAGGGCAATTGTCCAGCTTATATTTACCTTCACCAAAGTGCTTGTTTTGCCACTGACAGGCTCAGATTAATATTCTAAGTGTCTGACAACATTAAGGATAGGCTTTCTAAGGAGGTTGACCTTTCTGTCAAACATAAAAACACTCGCGAAATTGCATTCGCTAAACCCACCAGACTCCATGTAAATAAACAGGAATTTTAGCATCGTAAAATACACTTCATTCAAAGTCGACAGAAACAAAATTCCAATGGTTTCCAACCATCACAACTCTAGTTTCAGATGAAATAAACACATAGTTTACAGATTTACATGTGAAAATACGTTGGCTCTACACACGCTAAAAGTATTGCTTTTTTAAATGGAGTCTGGTGGGTTTAGCGCTAGAAACTTTAAAGCTTTTTCTGGTTAAACAGAAAGGTCTCAAAGAGGGTTCAAAGGTCTATCTCTGTAGGGATCCTTTCCATAACGATGTCAGATACTTAGAATATGGATCTGAGCCTGTCAGTGGCAAAACAAGCATGTTTGTGAAGGTAAATACAAGCTGCACAATTGCCCTATTAACTTACATTGTAGATCTTGCTTAATACTGGACCAACGTCAAAGATTGTTGTTCCCATCAGTCACTTAGACACAAAAACATAGGAAAATAGGGCCTACAGTACAGGCCAAAAGTTTGGACACACCTTCTCATTCAATGTGTTTCTTTATTTTCATGTCTATTTACATTGTAGATTCTCACTGAAGGTATCAAAACTATGAATGAACACATATGGAATTGTACTTAACAAAAAAGTGTGAAATAACTGAAAACATGTCTTATATTTTAGATTCTTCAAAGTAGCCACCCTTTGCTTTTTTTGATAACTCTGCAAACCCTTGGTGTTCTCTCAATGAGCTTCATGAGGTAGTCACCTGAAATGGTTTTCACTTCATAGGTGTGCTTTTTCAGGGTTAATTAGTGGAATCTTTTCCCTTATTAATAAAAAAGCAAAGGGTGGTTACTTTGAAGAATCTAAAATATAAGACATGTTTTCAGTTATTTCACACTTTTTTGTTAAGTACATAATTCCATATGTGTTCATTCATAGTTTTGATGCCTTCAGTGAGAATCTACAATGTAAATAGTCATGAAAATAAATAAAATAACGCATTGAATGAGAAGGTGTGTCCAAACTTTTGGCCTGTACTGTAGGTTAACATTAACAGTAGTAGCCCTTTAACCGGAACCTCTGAGCAACGTTACACGCTGAGAATGTCAACTTTTGAAGAAAGCTTGGATTGTGTGGTTTCCGGATACAGCGTCATTGCTCTATACTGGACGAATGTCAAAGACTGCGTTTGTAGACACAAACGCACGCATGATCTGGGGTCCAGGTTGAGAAAAACAATATCGAAACAACCCATTTAATACTCTTGAATGCCGTTGCCGACAGTACTTTACTTGCTTCACTTTGTGCCTCTGTGTGTATTCCTCCTTAAGAGAAAAAAAATAAAAAAAATAGACACATTTATTCTCTTCTTTTTTCTCCCTAGATGAGTGCAGAGTTCCCGGACCAAAACTGGGTTTCTTCACTTCACAATGTCTTTTCTTCTTTCTGTCATGCCATACACTCTTTATTGGCGATGGAAAGACCTTGACACTGTCCGATTACGGGACCAGGATAAAGGTCAGTGAAGTAACCGCTCCCCTAGAGCCGAAAGCCCCACCTGGACGACATCAACATTATATTAGTGAGGATAAACATTCATACAGCTTGAACTTGCCTGTTTTGGAGATTTTCACCATCATCATCAAAGTAATCCAGTAATCCCTGTTAATGTTAAAATTGCCATTCCTTCCCTAGATAATTTATTTTTAGACATAACCCCTGTACATATAGATTCTTTTTTTCCTCTCCATTAAATGTGAACCTCAAACTTCTGAGCAGTCGTAACTGTAAAACGGTGGAATTAAAGAATGATTCTGCATGCCTATATCATTTGGTAGCAAAAACTGTGAGCTTAAAGCATGATTTTTACAGCAATCTGAAAATGTGTTCTATTACAAAAAATGTATGCGGTTTCCTGTGGCTTTTTTATTTAAGAAACTATCTTTTGCTTTTGTTTTCATGAGTAATGGAAGCTAGCGCAAATAAATCACAAGGATGAAGCGCGTGGAGTCATTTTCTGTGGCACTTATGTATTTTTGTAGGGAGATCAGTAACTCTTTACTTGAAGGTATCGACATAATCGTGACATGACACTGTCGTGAACGTGTCATAAACGTTATGAACGTGTCATTCGGTTTCTGTCATGACAAGGTGACACTGTTTTGGGTTGTCTTGATTATACAACTTGAAATTAATCAAAGTGACATTACCAGAAGTGTTCTTGGTCATGACAAGTTGACATTAAATTGGTTTGGAATGTCCTTATTAAGACAACTTGCCATTAAACAGGATGACGTTATGTCAAGTTGTCATGACAAAGACATCCTCTGGTAATGTCATCCTGGTTAATGTCAAGTTGTCAAACTATTAGTAATTTATTTGTTTATCATTTGTAAAGCATAGTTCCTAAATGTATTCTAATCAGTAAAGCATTTGTAAATACAGTTAGTAAATGGTTGGTCCATAGTAAGTAAGCCCATGTAAAATGTTTATCAGTATATTTTTTAATAATTCCTACATGATGCATTAACCATTTGTAAATGAAGTAATTTTACCATTATCAACTAGGTACTCAGGAACGTAAACGGTTGTTTAAAACTAGGAAGTTAATGATTAACATACTATCTAGACCTACATTTGTTCATGTCTTAAATAAAATGTTATGATTTAGAAAAAACGCCTGAACTAATAGCTGGGGTGTTAACACATCTGTTACAAATACTTACCAATAATGTAATCCATGATTAACTCATGAGTTACTACTGGTTAGTTAAGTATACTGTGTGAGCCCATCTAAAGTGAGTACTTTCTATGCTTTACAAAGCATTTATAAATGAGTTCCAAAGGCTAACAGAACCTGGACACACACATGTATTGTTCTATTTGGACATGCCTTCAGAAATATGCTTATGGATAGTTAGTGTGTTAAGGCATCTTTAACAAGCACTTACCAACACATCAATCCATGATTAACTCATGAGTTACTACTGATTAGTTGACTACATGATGTGAGCCCATCTAAAGTGAGGACTTGCTATGCTTTACAAAGCATTTATAAATGAGTTGCAAAGGCTAGCAGATACAACAGAAATACAAGTAAAAAAGTATTTGTTACCCTTATTACGATGTAGTAAGAATGTACATTTATGAAATAGCTCATACTAGTGTTATGTAGTTGATATCAATGTGAATTTGGACTAGAACCAGAAGAAAACTAGATTGTTAAGAGCCAGAGAATATAACATCAATAAAGAGACTAGGAAACCAGAATAAAGTTTGAGAAGTGTATTAATATACACAGAAACATGGCATACACATATACAGATAAAACACAGGTATGAGAAATAACAACTAAAATAATAAAGTGCGCCCATTAAAAAAAACCTTTTCAGTTCTTTGAGCTCAATTGTTCTTTGATGACAAGAGTTCAGAGATGTTCAACGTTGGGGCCCATATGAGTTTTGTTTCTGTTTGTCCTACCACCATGAAGAAGGAATCCAGGGCAATCCGTATAAGTTCTGAGTCTTGATCCTGTAGCTCGCCACCCAGCCAACTGAACTGGGAATCTGTAACCGCTGAAAGACTCTGGGATCTGAAGAATCAATGTGAGCCAATATCCGTCTCTGGACCGGACCTCCCGTGTGTAGCGCTTCTCAAATATCCACCTCCTCCACCTGTAGATAAGGCCAAATCAGTTCTCTCAATTACTATTTGTATATAAATCCCTTTCAGGTATCAAAAGTACATTTATATTAATAGGTAACCTTTATACAAAAAATACATTTCTAATTCAAGTTTTATGGAACCTACCTTATTAACATTAACACTATTCTTAATATAATTGCATAAATTGCATGTAAAAATCTCTCAAATTGTATTATTTTCCCACAACTTAAGCTACAGTGTTGTAATTTAGAAGCATTAAGACATGCGTGCTTATTTATCTCTCCATGCACAGGTAACAGTAGAAAGAATGCACTAAAAATTAGCCTCTTTGAGTTACTTCTGCATAAACTCCAGTTCAACACACAACTTGTACTAACATTCATTCAACAAAATACCCACAGCTATCAATAGTGTTGAAAAGCAACATTACTTTCCATAACCAATAGATAGAATCATTAGCCTTTTCACAGGCAATACATAGTACTCCGCTAGCCTTTTGTGGCTAATTACCCTATTAGCATATGAATACAGCACCTTAGCTAACCCGTTAGCTTTGCACTGCTATTAACACCGTTCTCTTAATACATCCATGATTAGCACCGATTAGCATGGATGCTAGCGAACTCAAGGCCTAGAGTTAAGGAATGACTCACCATTTTAATGGAATTCACTGCCTTTAACTCCGTGACGACAGTGGATTCAGGCACAGCTCTCTTTCGTTCTATTCACAACAAAGCATAGCCAGTATTGGATAGGATTTAATTCACTAAATGTCGTTCTTTTTCTCTTACCGAGTGAATAACAGCAGGCTTATACGACGTTCCGATGCAGCGCCTAAAGGGACGTGAGGGGACGTAAATATAGAGCTCAACAAACCTAGTTGATAGCTGATTGGTCAACTCACAGACCCAAGTTCACCCATTGACTTATTTACAAGCCCATCAAAGTTAACAATAATGACACCCCTATATTATTTTATTTTATTTTGAGAAATTCGTTTTGTTTTCCAAGTTATTAAAATATGGTCAAAAGTAGTTGTAAGAAATATGGGAGAAAATAGTGGAAAATGATTTAACTTTCACTTAGCTTTGATGGGCTTGTAAATAAGCCAATGGGTGAACTCGGGTCCGTGAGCTCACCAATCAGCTATCAACTAGGCTATGTCAGATCTCTAGATTTACGTCTCTTCACGTCCTTTTTGGCGCTACATCGGAACGTAGGCAGCCGATATTCACTCGGTAAGAGAAAAAGAACGACATTTAGTGAATTAAATCCTATCTAATACTGGCTATACCTTGTTGTGAATAGAACGAAAGAGAGCTGTGCCTGAATCCACTTTCGTCACGGAGTTAAAGGCATTTCAATCAATGAGACTCGCGGACAAGCGGCGTTTATTTCCCCAATCATTTGTTTAAATAACTCAACACATTATAATTACACACATTAAAAGATTAACTGAAACCTGTGGTAAGAGATTGCTGGCGTAACAAGCTCGCTGACCGCGCTCTCACTCACATACACCGGGCATTTAGCTAGCAGGAAGAGGGGAGTTGCAGGCCCTGGAGCTCTGTCAGGGCAGGGGCATTTGGTTGTCATTAGCCCAAGAGACGGTGACTTTGCGCGGGTATGGAGTGCTGTGGGCTGCCAGTTGTGACGCAGCTCCAAGTACCTCACAGCAGGCCGGGGTCTGTGAAGGAAGGCAGGCCGGGCGGCGAGGCAGCAACACAGGCAGCACCGGCGCTGAACTCCGACACACAGCCGGACAAAATTTGCAATTAGCCATCCATTTTCGTAAAGCGGCCCATATTTGAGCTTTACATTTTGTAATGGAATAGCAGAGATCTGCGTGACCTAGCTAGATTCAGAAGACTACCTGATCTCAGTTGTGTAGCCTATGTAAATGTTGGGGCATGACCGTTCTCTTAATACACCCAAGGGCTGACAAAGGTTCCGGTTTTTGGGAGGTTGACGTCAACTTCCAGCTTTGTTGAGATTCGCCCGTTTTCAGCGGCAGTTTCAAAATATGAGATTTTCATAGTAAAGGGGTGTCAATGGGATTTTGAGCTTCTATGTATGTCCTATTTACCCACCGAACTGTCGTTATTCAACTATGACAGGGTAAAATCGGTTTTGCATTCTATCACCCCGGCATGTCCAAATAGAATAATACATGTGTGTGTCCAGGTTCTGTTAGCCTTTGGAAATATTATAAATAATATATTTATTTATAAATGCTTTGTAAAGCATATAAAGTACTCACTTTAGATGGGCTCACACAGTATACTTAACTAACCAGTAGTAACTCATGAGTTAATCATGGATTACATTATTGGTAAGTATTTGTAACAGATGCGTTAACACCCCAGCTATTAGTTCAGGCCTTTTTCTAAATCATAACATTTTATTTAAGACATGAACAAATGTAGGTCTAGATAGTCTGTTAATCATTAACTTCCTAGTTTTAAACAACCGATTACGTTCCCGAGTACCTAGTTGATAATGGTAAAATTACTTCATTTACAAATGGTTAATGCATCATGTAGGAATTATTAAAAAATATACTGATAAACATTTTACATGGGCTTACATACTATAGAACAACCATTTACTAACTGTATTTACAAATGCTTTACTGATTAGAATGAATGTAGGAACTATGCTTTACAAATGATAAACAAATAAATTACTAATAGTTTGTAGATAGTTTATAAAGGGAAAATTATTTAATTTACTAATGGTTTTTGCAATACTTAGAAAGTGTGAAACTTCTATTTATAAACATAATTTTCGAGAGCCTTATTTACTATGAACAAACCATTTATAAGTGTGTATACAAATGCTTTTTTCATGAGAATTAACATAGGAGCAATGCTTTACAAATGATGAACAAAGCATTTAGTAATAGTAACTGGTTTGTAATGGGTAAATTATTTAATTTACAAATGTTTTTTTCATTATTTGTTCAGTATAAATCATGTACTTACAAACATATTTTTCAAGATAGGCTTATTTACTATGAACAAACCATTTATAACTATGTGAACAAATGCTTTACTGATGATGAATTATGTAAGCACAATTAATTAATAATGGTGAACAAACCATTAACTAATAGGCTTGTTTACTATGAACAAACCATTTATACCTTTGTGAACAAATACTTTACTCATGATGAACTATGTATGAACAATTCATAAGTAATAATGAACAAACCATTAACTAATAGTTAACTAATGCTTCATAAATGATGAATTATGGATAGTTATGATAAAGTGCAACCGATTATTGTTATTATAAATACACAGACACGCACGATATACTGTATAAATAATGAATGTAAATCAGTTATGTGTTATTGTTTATATTACTGTCTGTAATTGTAATTTTTCGGCCTGGGAAAAAGTGCGCTCCTTCCTGCTCTAACTATGCCTTGCCCTGGCTTTGATGTTTATTATCACACCTTTTTGTTTATAAAACAAAATGTCGAAAAATGTAAAGAAAAGTCATAGTATAGTATGTTGAAAAAAATGATTAAAACATCATAGTCTAGTATGTCAAAAAAAAGTCAGTACAGTTTGTCAAAAAAAAGCCATGAAAAAAAATCATAGAATATGTTGAAAATATTATTGAAAAAGTCCTAGTATAGTATTTTGAAAAAATTAATGAAAAAGTCATAGTATAGCATGTCGAAAAAAAGTCACAGTACAGTATGTCGAAAAAAGTCATAACGTCATAGTATAGTATTTCGAAAAGTCATAAAAAGTACAGTACAGTATGTCAAATATTTATGAAAAGTCATAGTATAGTATGTCAAGAAAAGTCATAAAAACGTCACAGTATATTATATTGAATAAAGCCACAAAAAAAGTCAGAGTATAGTATGTCAAAAAATGTATGTAAAAAACAGTCATAGTAGTATGTCAAAAAGGAACTGTTCATCATGTGCAGAAGTGGCATTGGCATGCCACCAACGCAGGGTCCAAAGACCCCAGAAGAAGATGACACCATGCAACAACAACAACAACAACAACAACAACAACAGAGCATGTGGTCAGCAAGAGACAATGAAAATTAATAAACAACATTGGGTTTTTGATGTTGATGAAGTGTAAAGAAGTCATAATAATAGTTGGGTAATAACTAACTTCGTGGTCCTTGGTTAATGCATTTTATTGTGTTTTGTTTATTTTTCTTCTCAAAGTATGTCTAAAAAGTCATGGCATAGTATGTCAAAAAAAGTCATAGTATTTCATATTTCATATTTCACATTTATGTGTTTACATTGTTGAGGGATGAGTGAGCAACCTTTGGAAAGTATTGTATGAGTGAATGTTTTGTTTGTATGAGTCATGTATTTTTGCACTTACTATTATTGTAAAGTAAGTTGTTGTTCTTTGTTGTTGTTGTCCTTTTTGTGTGTTTTGTTTTTTGTTTTCTGATTGACTGCCGATGTAAGGTCAATGTCAATTCTGTATTTGAACTAGAGGACCAACTCAAAAACAAGATGGTTCATCTCAAGGGGTTATTCCTCATCAATAAATGTCAATATATATATATATATATATATATATATATATATATATAAGTATGTCGAAAAAAATCATAAATAAATCATAGTATGTCGAAATAATTCATAAAAACGTCATAGTATAGTATGTCGAAAAAAAATTTAATCATAGTATGTTGAAAAAAGTCATAGTATAAGTATGTCGAAAAAAATCATGAATAAGTCATAGTATAGTATGTCAAAAAAAGTCATAGTATAAGTATGTCGAAATAATTAATAAAAAAGTCATAGTATATTATGTCGAAAAAATTCATAAATTGATATTCATAAAAAACTGATAAAAATGCCATAGTATAGCATGTCGAAAAAAGCCATAGTATAGCATGTCGAAAAAACTGATAAAAAAGACATAGTATAGTATGTCGAAAACAGTGAAAAAAAAGCCATAGTATAGTATGTCGAAAACAGTGATAAAAAAGCCATAGTATAGTATGTCGAAAAAAGTGATAAAAAAACCATAGTATAGTATGTCGAAAAAACTGATAAAAACGCCATAGTATAGTATGTTGAAAACAGTGATAAAAACGCCATAGTATAGTATGTCGAAAACAGTGATAAAAACTCCATAGTATAGCATGTCGAAAACAGTAATAAAAAACCCATAGTATAGTATGTCGAAAATACTGATAAAAAAGCCATAGTATAGTATGTCGAAAACAGTTATAAAAACGCCATAGTATAGTATGTCAAAAATACTGATTAAAAAGCCATAGTATAGTATGTCGAAAAAAAACAGAGTATAGCATGTCGAAAACAGTGATGAAAACACCATAGTATAGTATGTCGAAAACAGTGATGAAAACACCATAGTATAGTATGTCGAAAACAGTGATTAAAAAGCCATAGTATAGTATGTCGAAAAAAATGATAAAAAACGCCATAGTATAGTATGTCAAAAACAGTGATAAAACGCGCATAGTTTAGTATGTCGAAAAAAGTAATAAAAAAGCCATAGAATAGTATTTCGAAAAAAGTGATGAAAAAGTCATAGTATAGTATGTAAAAAAACGCCATAGTATAGTATGTCGAAAACAGTTATAAAAACGCCATAGTATAGTATGTCGAAAACAGTGATGAAAACGCCATAGTATAGTATGTGGAAAACAGTGATAAAAACGCCATAGTTTAGTATGTCGAAAAAAGTAATAAAAAAGCCATAGAATAGTATTTCGAAAAAAGTGATAAAAAAGTCATAGTGTAGTATGTCGAAAAAAGCCATAGTATAGTATGTCGAAAAAAATGATAAAAAAACGGCATAGTATAGTATGTCGAAAAAAAATATAAAAAACACAATAGTATAGTATGTCGAAAACAGTGATTAAAAAGCCATAGTATAGTATGTCGAAAACAGTTATAAAAACGCCATAGTATAGTATGTCGAAAACGGTGATAAAAACGCCATAGTATAGTATGTCAGAAATACTGATAAAAAAGCCATAGTATAGCATATCGAAAATACTGATAAAAACGCCATAGTATAGTATGTCGAAAAAACCCATAGTATAGCATGTCGAAAACAGTGATGAAAACGCCATAGTATAGTATGTCAAAAATACTGATAAAAAAGCCATAGTATAGTATGTCGAAAAAATTGATAAAAAAGTCATAGTATAGTATGTCGAAAAAAGTGATAAAAGAATGCCATAGTGTAGTACGATGAAAAAAGCCATAGTATAGTATGTTGAAAACAGTGATAAAAACGCCATAGTATAGTATGTCAAAAATACTGATAAAAAGCCATAGTATAGTATGTCGAAAACAGTTATAAAAAGGCCATAGTATAGTATGTCGAAAGCGGTGATAAAACGCCATAGTATAGTATGTCAGAAATACTGATAAAAAAGCCATAGTATAGCATATCGAAAATACTGATAAAAACGCCATAGTATAGTATGTCGAAAAAAGTGATAAAAAAGTCATAGTATAGTATGTCGAAAAAACCCATAGTATAGCATGTCGAAAACAGTGATGAAAACGCCATAGTATAGTATGTCAAAATACTGATAAAAAAGCCATAGTATAGTATGTCGAAAACAGTGATAAAAACGCCATAGTATAGTATGTCGAAAAAAGTGATAAAAGAATGCCATAGTGTAGTCACGATGTGAAAAAAGCCATAAGTATAGTATGTTGAAACGATAAACAATGCGTATTAACTGGCA